>NW_024039178.1:512500-675302 GCF_016077235.1 Cyprinodon tularosa
TCCATCCATCCATCCATCCATCCATCCATCATCCATCCATCCATCCATCCATCCATCCATCATCCATCATCCATCCATCCATCTATCCATCCATCCATCCATCTATCATCCAGGGATGGCAGGGAAGTGGCAGCCTAGTGGTTAGGGCAGAGGGCTTGAAATCCTGAGGTTGTGACTTGAAAACCCACTCCCACAGACTGACACTCTGGGTCTCTCAGCAAGACCCTGAACCCTGATTGCTCCCTAGGAGCTGCACAGTGGCAGCCCACTGCTCCACAAAAAATGCGATGGGTTAAATGCAGATAGTTAATTTCTCCACTGTGAGATCAATTAATTACTTATCCATCCATCCATCCATGCTTTCATGTCCTCCTGCATTAATATGTCAATAATCATAATGTTATCAAAGATTCGGTTAATAATCTGTTGGAGGCGATTTTCTTTGGAGGTTCTGTTGCCTCCCAGACCAGCTGGGCCTTTTCTGCTTCCAGCGTGCTTGTGTGAAATCACACCAGCTGTCAGTATGTAAAAATGTGAGTGAAGTCGTAACTTTTTATGTAGCGTTGTAAACCTGGGTCAGGAGGCAGCGTCAGCCCATGGAGGTTTTCTCACCATGACTCTGTATTCAAATCTCTGAGCCGCATTTGCATCAACTGAGCTTTTATCAGCTTTTACTCATTTATGGGCCCAGAGTTCACATGTTGCTGTTAGAACTCCCGCAGTCTGAGCTGCTGCTGAGCCACGAATATGCCTACATTACCCACAATCCACCTGGAGCTGCAGGAAACTGTTAGCAACATCAGCTGGAAGAAACCAGCCTGTTTTTGAAGAGGAGGAACAGAACCAGAAGAAAACAGTTGGCTGGTTCTCTATCCATGTTGCATGGTATCATGAACCTGATCTAGGTTCTCTTCAGCTTCTGCAAAGCGACCTGGTTCTGCCTTAGAGAGGAGAAGCTCCCTCATGTAGGAGGACCAAAGCTACACCAGCAACAGATAGCAGGTGAGAAGGTCCTGATCCAGACGCATCATAAGAAGAACCTGGGAATTCTTTAACCACATCCAAGTGGGAGAAGAACTCGGAGGAATCATGACCAAACAGAGGGACCAAGCATACCAGACCAGAACCTGGGGGGAGAGTTTGGTCATTTTCTCTTCAAAATCAGCTTCAGCTTTGAGTCGGGCCAAAGACAATAACCTGGACAGAGCTTTGGGTCGGGCTTTCTCAGACCAGAACATGAGCACCACGTCAGCGACCCAGCAGCGCATATGACAGGGTTCTGAACCGTATACACGCCCCGGTCGGACTCTAACATCCATAAAACCATTTTCAAATATTTTCAGACCAGCTGGTCCTGATCAGAGTTCTTCTGGTCCAGATTGTGGAGCCGTCCATAAAAGGTCCATGAAAGGTCCGATTAGGGTTCCGGTCGCCCTGGGAAAGCAGCAGGAGGAGCTGATGGTTCTGAAAAACCAGATGTGGACATAAAGAGAACACAAAGGATCCCTGGTTGGTTCCTTCTGGACCTGGGAAGGACAGAGTGGGTCCGGTCCAGGAGACAGAACCAAGCTTAAAGAAAAGGAAAACAGAAACATCTTTGGGTTCTGCTCAGATTGGGTCATCAGCATCTGATCTGGTTGAACATTAACCCAGAAAGCACGGCAGTCCGATCAGCGGCAGGAGCACGTCAAACATTTTAGCTCCACATCTGTCAGAACCACTAAGCCCAAACACAAACCTAACTGAAAAAAATAACGCAGCTGTTTTTGGCATTGATTTACATATTTAGTTCCTTTAACACAATAGTTTTATGTTCTACCCTGCTAAACTATTGTGTTAAAGTAGCCAAATATGATTAAATAAATGCCAAACAGATGGCTGTCTGTCCTCACAGCGCAGTTCAACCCGACCAGAACTAACATTCTGGTCACATCTGGTACCTTTGGACCCATTAAAGGTTCTAGGCAACAAGCTCCAGCTGATTCTGATTGGACCAGAGCCGCCCAGTCCAGTCAGAGTCACAGCACAGAGTCTGATTCAGCACCAGAACCGGTTCTGGACCTCTGCTCTCCCGCCCATCTGGTTCTGATCCAACCTGAACTATTGACAGTTTTTGGTTCCATCGAACTTCAGCCAATCAGGATGAAGGAAGGAAAGAGGAGCAGCTGAAGGAGGGAAATAAATGACTTATTCATTGAGAAACAAAATCATAAAGAGATTCATTTTTAAGATTTTTCTGTGAACAAAATGTCAAACTTTTATTTTTCTCTGAATATCAATAATAAAAATAATTTCAATTTGTTCTAAACTAAAGATCTGGAACCTTTAAGATCCGTTTTCAGAAACCTGCTCAGAACCTGGTACCGGACCCAGAAGAAACACAGCTGCAGTTTCTAAATTATTTGCCTTTATTTTATTTACACTGCAAACAGTTTTTTTTAAATAAGTGCACTTTTTCTTGAATTGATGAGGTAAGTAAGACACTTTGCCAATGAGACAAGACATTTGACATTCAAAATGAGAATAAACTATTGCAGTGGCCTAGATCAAGTGCATATTATCAAATTATCTTATTTTAAGAGTAAAACACTCATTCCATTGGCAAATCATCTTATTTACCTACTCAAATTAAGGGGAAATACACTTAATTATTATTATTTTTTTTTTTACTTTTACTTATTTCTGGGTAGTTCTTGCAGTGTATATCTTAAGCTCTGAAAATCGGAACCTAAACTGGACTTTTAAGAGGTTCTGATTTTATTCAGTAAAAATCAAAAACTGCTGAAACCATCAGAAGGTTCTTTTTAAGTTGAGACATGGAACCAGAACCGGGTTTTTACCCATAAGGCTGAATTATTTGGGTCAGAACAAATAGATAAATAAACGAATAAACGAATTAATACAAAAATAATGAATAAATAAAGAAAAATCTGTCTGCTTATGTTCCGGTTAAAGATTCATCAGAGGTTCTGTTCAGTGGTTCTGATCTATGGCCATCATCATGTGGGTCACTGACCGGTTCCAGTTCATTTCCTGACAGTTTATGAAATATTTATTGTTGTTGTAAAATTAAGGAAAGAATAATATAATTTATTATAAATTTAAAAATGTATAAATTAATAAATGTATAAATTATTAATAAATAATCAATTAAAAGCATTAGATTAACAATAATCTCTTTAATCAGTTTAAATAAAATCTAAACGCGTTCGATTGTTTTAGAAGATAAAATTCAAAAATTTAAAATGAATAATAACATAATAATAAAACTAAATAATAATTGATCATAATTAATTATGCCTATAGATTATTTTAATGCCTCTCTGATGGCATCCAGATGATCTTTAGTCTAATTTTATTCCTGTTGTGGAGGATCCTGCTCCTATCTCCTGTTTTCATATCAGCTTCATATTTAAATGTCCAACAGTCTCTGCTGGGAGCGGCTGGATCCGGGTCCGAACTGGGCTCCAAACAGAACATCAGAACCATCAGAACCAGAACATCAGAACCATCAGAACCAGAACATTTCTCCCATCAATAATCTCGGAACATTTTCAGGGCCCCATGATCTCCCTGGTTCCGGTTCTTACTTGGGTTGCTGGGCGGTGCGGAGGTTCGGATCCAGTCGTAGGGGTTCCTCCTCCTCGGGGATCCGGGGGACAGCTGCCCCCCAGGCGGGTTCAGGCCGGCGGGCAGCAGCGCGGGCGGCTGTCCGGGGAACTCCTGGGAGCCGAAGCCCAGCGAGGGCCCGGTGACCCCGGGGCCAGCGGGGGGCCCCCCCACCGCTGCGGCGGCGGCAGCGGCGGCCGCGTAATGATGAGAGGACCAGTCCTCCCGGGCCGGGGGAGGGGGCGGAGGGTAGGCCGGGCTCCAGCCGCCGGCCCCCGGCCCGGCCTGCTGCGGGTCGGTGCCCAGGCCGTGGTGGTGGTGGTGATGGTGGTAGCCCGCGAAGTCCGAGTACTGCGGGGGGGCTGGTACCGGGAAGCTCTGCGGGCTGAGGCTGAGGCCCGGGTGGCGGCTCACCGGGTTCTGGTGGGAGTACATGCTGGGCTCCTTGTCCAGCTGCAGGTAGCTGACGTACATCTTCCCAGGTGAGGGTTCTCCCTCAGCATACTGCGGCTCCAGCCTGCCTGCTGCCGCTCACCTGTCTGCAGGTGAGCTCCGTGTCCGCGTGTCCGTGGGTCTGCGCGCTCCTCCGCCGGCTGCCTGTCCGCTTCTCTGCGCGCGCTCCGCCTGTCATGCGTTAAAAACGGCCGCGGTCACATGGTCCGGTTTATGGCTCCGATCTCCTCCTCTTCCTCCCCGACAGCCTTCATCGGGAGCCTCTCCTCCTCCTCCTCTTCCTCCTCCTGCGGCCCGCGGGCCTCTTTCTGCCGGCCGCATTTACATCACAGTCCGCGGCTGCACATCAAAGGCTCATCAAAGTGCCGCTCCGACCGACCATCCATCCATCCATCCATTAATCCATCCACCCATCCATCCACCCATTAATCCATCCATCCATCCATCCATCCATCCATCCATCCATCCATCCATCCATCCATCCATCCATCCATCCATTAATCCAGTATAAAGGTGAGATTTAATATTTCTCATAATTAAAAAAAAAAAAAACTTTCTGCAATAACCCTGTATTTAATTATTAAAATATTTTAACATAGGACAAAAATGTGGTTTTATTTAATTTTTTTGTTCTTTCTCTTGTTTTATGTTCATTTCATTTTCCAGCTATATTAATAGTGCTAATCTTTGTAATGAATTCAGAATTAAATGAAAATTATTATTACTTTAATAATGATAATAATAATTTCAGACTTCCCATTTTGTAGGTTTTTATTATGATTAAACATTCAGTGGAACCGATCGGGTTCCTATTTCTGTAAAAAAAAAAGAAAAAAAAAGAAAAAGATGTTTAAAAACCCGGAGGAAGGTTTTCTGATGTTTCATTTTAAGAATAAAATGATAAATATTTCAAAGAAAATAAACGACCAACAATAAAGTTTATTATCACAAATTTTAACATGAAAAAAAATTTAAATGTGAATTGAAGAGGCAGACAATCAAAATAAAATAGGAACAGAAAATAATCAGATCAGGCCAATTATTTTATAACAGCAGAAAGTTCCAAATATTTTATTCTGATCCAGTTTGTTCGGTTCGGACGTTTTGGACCAGAATCCTCCAGAACCTGAAAAAGTCCAGAGATCATCTGAGGTCCAGGACCTTCAGGACTCTGATAGAACCCTCCTGTGCTCAATGAGCGGAACCGAACCTTAATGTTGGACCTTCTTCACCTCCACGTTTATCCACAGGAAAAAGCGCATACCCGTGCGCGCGCACGCGGAACAAATATTTTAAAAATGATTTATACATTAAATATAATGTTATTATGTTTTTAGAACTAATCTATCAATATACACTGAAAAAAATAATGCAACTGCTTTTGGCATTTATTTAATTATATTTAGTTACTTTAACACAATATATAAAAATATATATATAAACTATGACACATCATATTTATGAAATTATAATTTAATAAAGGGAATAAAATAACCTTTAAAAAATTTATTTCTAAGCAGGAATTAAATTCCCCTTCAGGCCATTATTTTATTTTATTTTTTCATTAAATTGTGTTTTTGTTAGATGGTATTTTTGAATATTGCTGAACGGTTGAATATTTTAATACCCTCCTTCCTGCGGACAGCAGGGCAGCGGCTCGGTGACCTCTGAGGGACTCGAACCGACAACCGTGAAGAAGCCTCCAAGGCTCCAGCTCCGTGTGGAGGAATTATCTGCATCTTTATGGATTTATGGGAGATTTATTGTTTTACGCTGATGAGTATTTATTTTAGTCCGCAGCAGTAAAATCACATAAAGTCTCAGTAGGCTAATCATCCGCTGCAGTTTTCATGTTTTCGAGTGTTTGATTGGAGCCTTAATGGTGTTTAAACTTCTGCCTGGACAGCTAATCCGCACCAGTCTGACGGCTTCTAGAAACCATAGATCTAGCTGTCCGTTGATGCGGTCGGATTATTCATCTTTTCTGTTTCAAAGGTGCCGATTATTTCATCATTTTGCTGTTAAATGTTTCTGTTGTGCTTATTAGTAATTATTGTTCATAAATAAGCTGGAATATTTATGAATTGATTTAATTTGTGGGATAAATTCCTCTTTTTAGATTTTTTATTATTATTTAAAGAATTAAATTAATTTATTTGGTGAAACCAATAATTAATGATCAGATCAACAGAGCCAGATGTTCAAATGAAACCAACTCAGGCGTGTTTAGAACTGAGTTTAAATAAAGTTCGGGTTTTAGAACCGAATGGAAATCTGCAGACGACCAAAACCGGTCTGGCAGAACCGTCGGTTCCGTCCAAACATCAGTCCAATGGGTCTGACTGATGTGATCCAGGCAGAACCAGGAGAATCCAACCTTAAACAGCGATGATCTTTAGGTTCGGAAACATGCTCAGACCCATCAGAAATCCAGAACCGGATCAGAACCACCAGGAGGATCCTGACCTGAGAGCGGTTCTGTTTCCCCTCACCTGCAGGTCAATCATTAACCCACCGAGGCTCATAAAGCTTCACTTTATGGAGAGTGATGATGATGAGGATGGGTCATAAATGATGAAGAAAGGGTCAGAGCACACAGTCTGTTTAACCACAGACCTTCAGAATAAAACTAAACAAAGGAAAAAATATATATATATTCTGAAATAATAATAATAATAATTGATTACTATAATTTCAGAACCGCCCGATTTATCTCAGTGATGAAGAAAAATCAGCATCTTTCTTCTGGAAACATCTAAAACATCAACAGACAGGGATATCAGATTATAGATGCGATTAGAATTTAATATAATCAGATTTAATCCGGTTTCTGTATTCCAATCATCCGCAGTAAAGTCCTTCATTTCTGATCTCAGCAGAATAGAACAGGTCTTTTCTGACTTTTCTCTCTTAGTTTCATTCTTTGGCCCTCAGTCATTTCAGAGGGCCTTGATCATCAGAACGTTTTTCCTGCTCAGGCGGTTCACCGAGATACAGAGATACATAGATAGGCCTACTAAAATATGAATTTGTTGGTTTTATGCAGAAAAATATTACATTGAAAGGGAATCTTCTTAAATCTAATTTTCATCTGCCTTTTTTTGCTTTTAGTTTTATTTAACTGCAATCAGAAAAACGAACATCCAGAGAAATCAGACGGGAAAGAAGGTGAAAACAAATCTAGATCATTTTTAGCCTGCAAACAGACTTTCTAATCTCCTTCACTTGTTTCAGTGAAATATTGTCTGAGTAGATCATTGTTTTGGTAAAAGAGAAATAATAATAATAAATGTGTTTTTACAACTTCAATCAAAGCAAATAAAAACGTTTGGGGCCTCCTGTTTCTGCTCATCATAGAAAACTGTTTGGATGGACGGTTCTCTGCTGCCCCCTGCTGGTAACACTGAGAGCTCTCTGGACTTCTCCCCATCAGCTTCTACACCTCAGAACCTCCTGGTCTCACTTTTTTAAAACATGGACGGATAAATGGACCAGACTGGTTCCCTCTGGAGGATCCCAGAACCGCTCTGGTTCTAGAAGTAGAGCGTCTAGAAGCTTCCTGTGGGGGAGGTGGGTGGATTAGCCAGAACATTTTACTCAGGAGCAATACAGCTTTAACATTTGTTTACAGGTGCTGGTCATAAAATTAGAATATCATGAAAAAGTAGATTGATTTCAGTAATTCCATTTAAAAAGTGAAACTTGTATATTATATTCATACATTACATACAAACTCATATATTTCAGATGTTTATTTTGTTTAATTTTGATGATTACAAATGACAACAAATGAAAATCTCAAATTCATCATATCAGAAAATTAGAATATTACTGAAGACCAATAAAAACAAAGGATTTATAGAAATGTTGGCCAACTGAAAAGTATGAACATGAAAAGTATGAGCATGTACAGCACTCAGTATTTAGTTGGGCCTCCTTTGGCCTGTATTACTGCAGCAATGCGGCGTGGCATGGAGTCGATCAGTCTGTGGCACTGCTCAGGTGTTATGATAGCCCAGGTTGCTCTAATAGTGGCTTTTAGCTCTTCTGAATTGTTGGGTCTGGTGTATTGCATCTTCTTCTTCACAATACCCCATAGATTTTCTATGGGGTTAAGGTCAGGAGAGTTTGCTGGCCAATTAAGAACAGGGATACCATGGTCCTTCAACCAGGTACTGGTAGCTTTGGCACTGTGTGCAGGTGCCAAGTCCTGTTGGAAAATGAAATCTGCATCTCCAAAAAGTTGGTCAGCTGCAGGAAGCATGAAGTGCTCTAAAACTTCCTGGTATGTGGCTGCGTTGACCCTGGACCTCAGAAAACACAATGGACCAACACCAGCAGATGACATGGCACCCCAAACCATCACTGACTGTGGAAACTTTACACTGGACTTCAAGCAACGTGGATGAAGTGCCTCTCTTCTTTTCCTCCAGACTCTGGGACCTTGATTTCCAAAGGAAATGCAAAATTTACTTTCATCAGAGAACATGACTTTGGACCACTCACCAGCAGTCCAGTCCTGTTTCTCTTTAGCCCAGGCAAGATGCTTCTGACGCTGTCTGTGGTTCAAGAGTGGCTTGACACAAGGAATGCGACAGCAGAAACCCATGTCTTTCATACGTCTGTGTGTGGTGGTTCTTGAAGCACTCACTCCAGCTGCAGTCCACTCTTTGTGAATCTCCCCCACATTTTTGAATGGGTTTTGTTTCACAATCCTCTCCAGGGTGCGGTTATCTCTCTTGCTTGTACACTTTTTTCGACCACATCTTTTCCTTCCCTTCGCCTCTCTATTAATGTGCTTGGACACTGAGCTCTGTGAACAGCCAGCCTCTTTAGCGATGACCTTTTGTGTCTTGCCCTCCTTGTGCAAGGTGTCGATGGTCGTCTTTTGGACAACTGTCAAGTCAGCAGTCTTCCCCATGATTGTGTAGCCTATAGAACTAGACTGAAAGACCATTTAAAGGCTTTTGCAGGTGGTTTGAGTTAATTAGCTGATTAGAGTGTGGCACCAGGGGCCATCAATTTTGAACCTTTTCACAATATTCTAATTTTCTGATATGATGAATTTGAGATTTTCATTTGTTGTCATTTGTAATCATCAAAATTAAACAAAATAAACATCTGAAATATATGAGTTTGTATGTAATGTATGAATATAATATACAAGTTTCACTTTTTAAATGGAATTACTGAAATCAATCTACTTTTTCATGATATTCTAATTTTATGACCAGCACCTGTACTCAAATAAAAGTAGAAAACAGTAATCTGATGAATGACTTAAGTACTGATAAGATGGTACTCGGTACTCAGAAAGTACTTGGCATTCAGAAAGTAGTCTCTACTCAAAAAGTATTTGCTTCCAAAAAAGTTGAATTGAATTTTGAAGTGAAAAAGCTTCTTGGATGGAAAGTGCAATGTCTTCAAACTCGGAAACAAAGTCCAGTTGATTGTTTTAAATTTTATTTTTTGGAATGAATGACCTGGATGACTGAGAATCTTCAGCAGCAAAGTATTGTGAACTCGGAAAGTACGTGGTGCTCAAAAAGAATTCTGTAATCAGAAAGAATTCAGTACTCAGAACGTATTGGATACTCAGAAGTATTAAGATTCTTTAATTCTGCATGGTGAAAAGTAATAACCTTAGTGTTAGGAATCATTTAGTGATAACAACCTACTGAGCCTACTGGCAAAATCTGAAGCCATTCTGTGGGAATGATAACTGCTAATAACCACCATTTATTGGGATGATTACGTCCGAAGCGGCTGCAAAAACACACTTTTACTGTGTAAAAGAAGACAGAATAACAGGAAGAACCCCATGAGATGATGAACAGGTTCCATTTATTAGAACAATGTTTACAGACTTCATCCTCACCAGCTGCCAGATGAATTTACAGAAATAGATACATTGATCCACTACCACTGAAAAATAAGTCTAATGCTATTTTGGTCACAATGGACTATGGCGAGCCTTTTTGATATGTATTAATTTGACTGAATATGTATTCCTGATATCTAAAAAAAAAAAAAATGTCCTAGTCAAGATTACCATTTCAAACAAAATGACATACTTCACATCTAGAATAAACACTCTGGATGTTTGGGAATAAACTATAGATCTCCATATTCTTATTGTTACTGGTCAGAATTTGTATTATTTTACCATGAAGACATTTATTTCAGATATCATGAATACATATTCAGTCAATGTGATAAATGTCAAAAAGGCAACTTAAAAGGTGTAAACATTTCTAGGTATATAAAACTTAATTCTTACGAGAATGATTTTGTTTTTTACTTTCTGAAATTAAGTTTCTGCCGAAAAAGTGTAATTTAGAAAATATATTATTACAGTTCAGTCTAGGAGTGGGATGTTGATCAGGAAGAATCTTATTTTAGTTAAATGGAACAACAGAGAGCAGAGTAATGTAGCAGACCCTATGAAGAAACAGAGGGTTAGAGTTTAGGGGCCAGATTGGGAGGAGAATGGAACCTACATTCCTCTCAGCGGGAGCAGAAGTCTGACTGAACATTTCCTGCTCTGGTTTCACTGATTATTGCCTCAAAGTGTTGCTCAACATTTTAGCTCAGAAGCTGCATCAGGCTTGTTTACTTCCTTTTTTTAATGACTATATACTACTGATGGGTTCTGCCCCCTGCTGGACATTTAAAATCACTACAGGCAGCCTCTTTAACACACTAAACTGGTACTGATTTGATGATGTATGATTTAAGCCATTGTTTGCTATAATGTATTATTTCATACCTATAGTTTACATTGAAAATATTTGATATTTTTAGATGCAATCCATAAATGTGAAAATATAACAAGAACATTTAAATGAACATGTGAATAAGGATGTTTGTGGACTAGGATTTATTTAAAATAACTATAGTAGGAAATAGTGTTGTACAGATACCAGTATCAGGTGGGGCCCTGATCCAGCACTAAACTGGTGGTATTGGTATCAGGGAACATCAACAAATAGGGCACTGATACCATTTTGAGAGCCAAAACTTTATTCAACTATTGTCACCCATTCCAGGTAGGCAATAAAAAGTTCTACTGGATTCACTTTGTTTTAGTCTTTTTCCTGCTTCACAAAGGTAGGCAGCAGATTTACAAAGCCATGATGGCAATTATTTTACACCCAAGTAGTGTGTAGTTCTTCATATATACACACATTATAACACATTAATTTCAAACAGATTATATCGGTATAGTATCGGTATCGACTTTTTTTGAAAATAAGTGCCCCATCTGGGGCTTTGATGTTAGAGCTCCACACATGCACCGCCGCTGGACCCATCACTAATATAAGCGCATGTATGTTAATATATATTTTTTCTATCTTTAATGGAAGGGTATTACCTCTGGTTTTGTTTGTTTTGGTCAGAAGACAAGAAATGAATTGATTTCTGTCTCTTAACAGCGTTCAGTTCGGACATTCGTTGACGGTCCATCAGTGAACCATCCTTTGTGAGAACAGGGAGCAACCACTGATCTGTTTATTCTAGACTGCTGATTGGCTGAAAAAAGTGAAGCCACCATCTACCATGCTGGTACTCCCCACTCCCACGGAAACATGCAGTAAGAGTGCCTACATGTGTAGCATTTGGCTGCAGAAACAAGCAGTTTTCCAGCTGTGGGAAGATGTTCCACAGGTAATTTCACGGTCAGTGGATGAACTAACCAAGAAAATCAATATGCTGATTATCCTATAGTAAAGTATGTAGCGTAACGTTAGTCTGGCTATTCCAGAGTGAGTCAAAGATAATGACTGAATTAGACATTGACTTTGTGTCTAAGATTAGAAAATAGAAAGGACAGGAAATAGAAAATAATTCATAGTGAAATGTAAATGTAGTAATTCGTGAACCCCAGTCGGCCTCGGCAGATGGCCGCTCACACTGAGTCTGGTTCTGCTGGAGGTTTCTTCCTGTTAAAAGGGAGTTTTTCCTCTCCACTGTCGCTACAAGCATGCTTGGTGTGAGGGATTGTATTCAAGTCAATGAGTCGATGCAATCAACTGGTTTTCCTTAGATAGAAAACTTTGAATGAATTTGACTGTATGATCTGGTTGTACTGTAAAGTGCCTTGAGATGATGTGATGTGAATTGGCGCTATAGAAATAAACTGAATTGAATTTAATAATTGGATGACACTGTCGTTTTTGTAGCGTTTGTTGTATTTCTCATTTGAAAAAGTCACGTGCTGAAATATAACACGATATATTGACGAAAAAAAGAAACTCAAACACTTGACCCCCCTTCTCTCTATATATAAATATATATATAATATACGTTAGACATGTAATATGTAATTACTATAACAATATAATACATGTTTATTACATGTACATCATCAATTCAGCACTTTTGACATTTCAGTATTATGCTAAATTAACACATTTAGTTTATTGTGATGGATTTGCATAATATGTTATATTACATGAATTATAGACTTCCTAATGATTATGCAATGTGATTTGTCTATTTTTTATTATATGTTAAAGTAATCTACCTATGCTATGAATCAAGCAAGTCTGTGTCAAAGTGATAGATTATATTTATTCAAAAGTCTTAAGTCCCCCTGAAAATAATGCCGTAATGCACGTATTGTTTACATTGTGATTGTCTAAATTGGGAGTACCAATATGGCGGCCGGTGGCTTTATTTCACCCCGTACTACAAACGGGCAATCAGCAATCCAGTGAATAAATAGAGGTCAGGTGGAGCAACACGTAGCGGCTGGCTGAACAGAATCGGAGCGACCGTGAGCTAGGTGCCGCAAACTCCACATTACCACGGTAACATAGTGTGTTACCATGGTTACCAGCCTGGCTAAGTATGAATCCTGCTAATGGTTCAGGCCTCGATTCCAGTCTGACTTTAGTTCTAACTTCTAGGTGTGGTGAAGGAAGCAGAAACCGACTCAGAGTCTGTTAGTTCATTTCACTTTAATAATAAAAAGGAAACTAAAATAAAAATCTGAAAATAAAAATACATGGCAAACAACAAAGTGAACCGATTATGAGGATAATCATGGTCGGATGATGACGATGATACAGTAATAATAGTCACCATCTTCATCATAAGAAGCAGAATAATAAGAATAGAAGAAGAACTCTATGTTCCCCGATCACTTGTTGGTTGATAAGACATCATGTTAAGCGTCGCACAGGCCGGGGCGTGGCACACTGAGAGCGAAGATACCCCACAGAACCAGGACAGAACCAGGACAGAATCACAGCTCAACGATTCACAGCACTGCGTGAGAAACGGATGGAAAGAAAAAAAAAAAAACGTCTTCTGAGCGAGAGACCGAGGCCCTACTGGGGGCGGGCTCGGTTCTGATGTGGTTCGGATCAGAGACGGCTGAGGGAGGCTCAGGGGGGTGGGGGGGTGAAGGAAACCATGGCGCCGCCTACAGCTTTGGCACCGTCTGAAATATTCCCGAGTCGGGTTGGATTCTCCAGGTTTATGGAGCTCCGGAATGTTCTCCAGAACAATCTGAAGAGCAGGTGGCTTTAACCAGAAGCCGGCTGTTTTGGGCCAAATGTTGGAAAGATGAGAATTTAGTCCGATTAAACTCTGATCGGTTCTGGTTCTGAAGGCACCATCAGAACCGACTGAAGAACAGGAAGCACCACGGGTTCCTTCAAGCGGTCCCAAACAACAGCTGGGCCCGAACCGCCAGCAGAGCAGAGAACAGCCACAGGTCCAAACGGGTCGGAGTTAAGGGGATTGGGAATGCTGGTTCTGACGAGTGTTGAGACGGAGGGCTGGGAGGAACCTGCTGCAGGACGGTTCTGACTTCATCTGGTCTCACCTTTTAACTCCAGAACCTTCTAAACACAACTACTCTGTTCTTTTCT
Organism: Cyprinodon tularosa; assembly: GCF_016077235.1. NCBI lineage: Eukaryota > Metazoa > Chordata > Actinopteri > Cyprinodontiformes > Cyprinodontidae > Cyprinodon > Cyprinodon tularosa. The sequence goes on from NW_024039178.1 coordinate 526,444, forward strand.
AGGACTCTTTCTAGACCCACAGATTTGGTTCTGATCCGGATTCTCTGGCTGGTTTTTGTTGTTGGAGGTCAGAATGAAGGAAACATCTCAGAAGGTCACATGTAGGTGGGAACCATCTCATGGTTTTAATGGTTTCCAGTCCAGCAGCTGGGTCTGAGGGTTCTAAGAACCAGAACCAGAGCAGGTCAGGACAGGGACAGAGGATGCTGGTGAGCTTCAAAGGAACAACTGGACCTCTGAGCAGATTGATTTTGGTTTGAGACGTTTCAGAGAGAAAGGAAGAGACACTCTAAGCACCGCCCACAAAGGATGGCAGTACAGTTAAAGAAAAAGAACAGAAAGCCTCAATCAGCCCTAATCAGCCTCCTTTACTCACAATCAGCCTCCTTTACTCACAATCAGCCTCCTTTACTCACAGTCAGCCTCCTTTACTCACAGTCAGCCTCCTTCAGCCTCAATCATCCTCCTTCAGCCTCAGTCAGCCTCCTTCAGCCTCAATCAGCCTCAGTCAGCCTCCTTTACTCACAGTCAGCCTCCTTCAGCCTCAGTCAGCCTCCTTCAGCCTCAATCATCCTCCTTCAGCCTCAGTCAGCCTCCTTCAGCCTCAATCATCCTCCTTCAGCCTCAGTCAGCCTCCTTCAGCCTCAATCATCCTCCTTCAGCCTCAGTCAGCCTCCTTCAGCCTCAATCATCCTCCTTCAGCCTCAGTCAGCCTCCTTCAGCCTCAATCATCCTCCTTCAGCCTCAGTCAGCCTCCTTTAGCCTCAATCATCCTCCTTCAGCCTCAGTCAGCCTCCTTTAGCCTCAGTCAGCCTCCTTTAGCCTCAATCAGCCTCCTTCAGCCCAGTCAGCCTCAATTATCCTCAGTCAGCCTCAGTCAGCCTCCTTCAGCCTCAATCAGCCTCCTTCAGCCCAGTCAGCCTCAACCAGCCTCAGTCAGCCTCCTTCAGCCTCAGTCAGCCTCCTTCAGCCTCAGTCAGCCTCCTTCAGCCTCAATCATCCTCCTTCAGCCTCAGTCATCCTCCTTCAGCCTCAATCAGCCTCCTTCAGCCTCAATCATCCTCAGTCAGCCTCCTTCAGCCTCAGTCAGCCTCCTTCAGCCTCAATCAGCATCCTTCAGCCTCAATCATCCTACTTCAGCCTCAATCAGCCTCCTTCAGCCTCAATCAGCCTCCTCCAGCCTCAATCAGCCTCCTCCAGCCTCAATCATCCTCCTTCAGCCTCAATCAGCCTCCTTCAGCCTCAATCATCCTCACTCAGCCTCCTTCAGCCTCAGTATCTCTCTTTCAGCCTCAGTATCTCTCTTTCAGCCTCAGTATCTCTCTTTCAGCCTCAGTATCTCTCTTTCAGCCTCAGTATCTCTCAGCCTCCGTCAGCCTCCTCTGCTGGGGAATGGAACGTGTGTGGTGTGTGAGTGTGTGTGGGGGGGGGGTCTGCTGAAGCGAGGGAGCGGCAGCTCGGTCAGCTCCTAGCAGTCCTCGTCCTTGTCGTCCACGACGCCTTTGAGCCGCAGCCGGGCAAAGTCCTCGAAGACGAAGTCATCGTCCTGGGAGACGCTGCTGAAGACGAGACAGACAGACTGTTAGAACCCGACCCATTACCATTGGATCAGAACGCCCCGACCCTTACTCACTTTGTGTCGAACTCGATGAGGTTGGTGTCGATGGGCGGGTCTGAATCTGGCACGGCTGAAAGGCAGAGGATAGGGTGAGCGGAGGATACCGTGGTAACGGTGAGCGGCGCGGGCGTGTCTCACCTGACTGTGGGCGGGATGTCGGCAACTCCACAGGTTTTGGATGCATCAGGATGAAGGGCAGCTCCACTGACACGTCCCTGAAAACGGAACAGAAACGAGCTGCTGAGTCCAGAATCACCAGAACCAACAGCCTACGCCCATTTGGGCCAACAGAACCAACAGGATACTATGTTTACATGTACATCATTCCATTTTTCATTGGATCGGTGAAGTATTTCTACCATAAGGCACAAAAAAGGCCCATTGACTCTGGTTTATTCTGCTTTCCCCGCCTCCTTTTACAAACGTCAGGATCTGATCCAGAATGGATAAATACAGCTAGGACTGATTTAAAGCACTTTTTAGAAAAGGCAAAGAAGAATAAACAAACCAGGATTCACATGGAACATAATATAATATAGTGTATTTTTTCTAGATGTTTGTTAATTTGCATAGTTGCTCATAAATAAACACATTGTCAGAAAATAAATAGTTTTTATATATTAAAAAACTATAAAGCTGACTAATAGATTGAAGTGGTACATTACTTTTTTAGGGTTGTGACATTATATTGGACCATGTAAAACACAGATTTGCCTTCAAAAAGCGTGAGCAGGGTAGATTTATGTACAAAATGTAAAGCTGTTCATGAAATTACATTTTGTTTTTATGTTTTTTGTTGTTGACATACTGGTGTGATAACTTAGAATACATTTGACTGGTTTTTGGTTTACATCTATTTTGAATTTATAGCCCCCCCCCGGGTGAAACTGCACGAGCCGCCACTGCTTTTAGAGGTCTCAAGCGGATCCTAACCCGACACAAAGCAGAACCTAAATGGACCCTAACTCAGCACCGAACACAGAGGTTCCCGGTTCCATCTCTCCTCAGTCTGGGTCGGGTTGTGGAGAACATCTGCTGATGGTCCAGCCTCAGCTTTCTTGGTCTCCGCATGATGCAGAACATGAGGTCTATAAGCCGCTCCACTAACAGGAAGTGACATCAGAGGAGCAGGAAGTGTGTATCTTACCCTCCACGGGACACCACCAGTTTGACCTTGACTCTGTAGGACACCAGGATGCCAAGAACCTCCTTGTTGGTGACGTCCTTCACTCTGGAAGAGACAAAATGTCATGTGACCACAGAGTTACGCCTGGGCCTGTGTGTGTGTGTGTTTGTGTTTGCGTATATGTTACATGGTGGAGGAGGCCAGGTTGGTGTCTTCATGCTTCAGCTTCCCGTCCAGAGCCAGCCCTCTCTTCTCTCGGTTCTTGTCCAGCGTCGGGGTCAGAGTGTACACCTTACAGAAGGTGGAGCTGGATGACACCTGGTCGCTATGGAAACCACAGGCTGCTGTTAGTCATATGCTTCAGATGGGGCCTGCTGCCTCTACAGGGCGCAGCCTGACCAATATAGAACAGTTAGATCTGGTCTGAGTGAGTCGGACCTCATGTTCTAGAACCTTGGATGTTCTACAATAAATGTCCTCGTGAAACATCAGCCTCAGCACTGTTCCACTTCACAAGAACACAAAACCAAGAAAGGACAAAGTCCCTGGATGTTGTTCTCTCCCCTCTCTCTTTACCCAGCATGCATCAGAGCAGACGTCTGTTCTCCAGACTGACAGCGGTCCCAGCATGCACTGCGGCAGCAGCAGCTTCCAGTGGAGTGCTCACAGAGTATTAAGCTAAAAGTTCACTTTTTTGTTGCTGTTGTTCTACAAAAGGACGTTACAAGTACATTTTACTTTTAAGCGTCACTATATGGCCCATTTGGACCTCCGAGGCGAACTGTTGCCAGGGCTAACCTTAGCCTCTCTCAGCAGAGCCGTGTGTGAAGTACCGCTGGCTATGATGGAGTTTTTTTTTTGTTGCTTCATTTGGGAAAAGTTAATTTGACTTGTGTTTATATGACTGTGTTAATCACTAATCCCCCACTAAATAAAAAAAAAGTAATAATTTATCATTATGTAGAGACTATTGATAACAGAAATGCAGCTCCAGACGAGCCCAGCTTGTTGAAGTAACAAGTACGCTTCTGTTCCAATTGACCCATATTCATTCTGTGTGCTCCTGTTTTCCCAGAGTCCAGACATTCCCGTGTTCTTGTCAAGAACGTTCTTGGCGAGGACATGAGTCCGTACTCGCAATCTAGTGAATTGAGAAACGGCCCTTGATTTCTTGCTGGGTGAGCCTCCTGAAAGAACAATGTTACCCCGGCTTCAAACAACCTGGCCTAGTTTAAAACAGTTCCCTGCTTTGGTGGTGCAGTGGTTAGCGCACACAACCCCTTAGTCCTCGACGCGGCCAGGGTTCGAATCCGACCTGTGGTCCTTTGCCGCATGTCTCTCCCCTTCCCTGTCAGCCTACTGTCCAAAAAACGAGCCACTAGTGTCGTAACAAGGAAGAGGAAATCCAGTTTAAACTGCTTTATACTGTCTCTAAACCCTTTAAACCACGTGAACAGAGGTGGTTCTGAAAACCTTTAGCATCCCTAGCATTAAGGAAACCAGTATACCAGTTTAAACCAGTTTCTATCTGGTTGTTTACACCAGCATGAACGCTCACATCTGAACGGATCAGAACTGGTTTCCCTGCAGATTCTCTCATTCTGGTGAAATGTGGACTTACTCTGCTTCCAGCTGGGCCACTGGACATTTGTATTGGGCGGTGCTGAACAGACAGATGTCGGCGTACTGACGCACTGCAGGGAGCAGAACACAAGCAGACGGGTCAGAAAGGTTCTGGTCAGAACCATGAGGAGGAGCTGGAAGTGGAGACGGGAAGAAGACCTGAGATCTTGACTCTCTTCACCGTCTTGGTGGAGTTGTTGGTGACGTGGACGTTCACGCTGATGGGCTCCCCGTGGTAGTACAGCTGCAGCAGAGCATCATGGGAAAAACAAGTTCGGTCAGAAAATGTGACTCAGGAGCTGGACTAGCGGGTCATGGCGACGGCGGTTACCTCCTTATCTAAGGAGGCCTCCAGGTGCAGGGATCTGTCGGACATCAGGAAGCTGCGGGTCGTTTCCACCATGGGCTGAGGACCCGGTTTCTCCGGAGCGTACTGGACCTTCCTGATCACCAGGCGCACCGAATTCCTGCCAACGACACCAGCCTCAGCAGCCTGGAGGGGCGCCCCCTGCAGGTTGCCGTGGTAATGCGGCCCAGAACTCACCTCTTGTGGATCTTCTCCTCTATCGTTTTGGCACAGAAGGCTCTGATCTCAAAGTCCACGCCGCAGGCCTGCAGGACGACAGACAGAAGGTTCACAGTGATCAGATCGGGCCATCAGAACCGCGGTTCACCTGATCACAGCTGAACCCATTCAAGGGTTACAAGAACCAGAGGTTCTGCCTGATGTTGGCCTGGTAAAGGTTCAGACAACTTTGACAGATTCTTTAAAGGTTTTAAAGCTGTTAGAGGTTCTGAAGAACAACGAGAACCGGATCACCCTTACCTTCCCGGTGTCTTCTGGGCCAGGTTGGAGGGTCACTGAGCACGGCAGGTTCTGAGGGATCTGGAACAAAACAACCGCAGTTAGAAACCAGAACCCGCTCTCGCTTCTGATGAGGCTCCATGGTGACCAGGAGCCTTCATCTTCTGAAACCTCCTCCTCTAACCACCCGGTGACATCACCAGGCCCCCTCTGGCAGCAGGGCGGCCTGGATCCATCAGAACCAGAACTTTCAGAGCCTTCATTATTTAATTGGTACTGATGACAGATGTTCATCTGAGCTTCAGTTGCATCTGATCTGATCTTTGACTAGACCGGCTTTAGTTTTATGGCCGGTTCTGATTCAGGAAACAGTCTTGATGCGAAGGAGAAAAACTGAACCAAAATGATCAGAACCAAAGGCTGTGGATGTGATGGAACTGGGTCAGAACCTTTAGAGCAGATAATCTAAGGCCGTCTGGTGCGCTGCAGCACCATCATGGGCGGGGGTCGGCAACCTGTAGCTCTTTAGCGCCCCCCTTGCAGCTCCTCTGAGCTTTTTCAAAAATTTATGAAAATCGATTTTTTTTCTTTTTTATATGGTGCGCAGGAGGTCAAACAAAAATTTATTATGTTTTCCAATGCTGTAAACATTTGGATAATAAATACATGTAAACAATCATTTGCATCATAGCCATAGAGTCATGGATCCCAAAGGGAAAGAAGGAAGATAGCTGGTGAGAAAAGAGGATTCAAAGAATGGACCGAATCATTTGCTTTCATTATCAATGAAGGATTGCCTGCATTTTTGCTTGGTAATGAGAGGTTGTCAAAAAATAAGATATAGATATATATATAAATAAAGAATTTGGAAAGGCATTTCCAGGGAAGGCTAAATATGCAGCTGATCACCAAGCTGGGAGGAAGAGAAAATGTGCAGAACTTCTGGATAAATCAGAGGAGCTCAAAGATAGTTTAAGGAGTGGATTGCATCTCCAAACTCCACTACTGCTGCTAGTTTGGTTGTAAGGATGGAAAACCTTTTACAGATCAAAAAGGTAGCGCTCTGATGCAGGGATGGGAACTTTCTTCCATGTTTTCCCCAAATCCTAAAAAATAAAAATAACACCAAGCAATGCTGGTGATGGAGGATGTGGGATTTCAGGGTTAGAGAGCTCTGCTCTGATGGATGTCAGTTCCTGCTTGGTTCCTCATGACTCAATCAACTCCTCCCAACAGAAACACGTAAACTATAGAAAGATTCCTTTATCCTGTTGCTATAATTTCATCAAAGCTTAAAAACTTAAACCGTGCGGTGAAGGGCGGTGAGAGCATTCACTGCTACTCTATCACCTCATGCCACTATGTGACATTTGCTCCAGGATAAACATTTAATCATGAATGATTATTATATATTTAAGCCTAAATAGTCCTTTTCTATAGTGGGATAAAACACTTAGAGCCCGTGTTGCCATAAGAGGCTGATAGAAGACTTTTACATTTTTGCGGCTCCAGACAGATTTTTTTATTTTTGGTCCAATATGTCTTTTTGAGCAGTTTGGGTTTCTGACCCCTGATCATGAAGAACCAACACCGACCCTGTTTGACTCAGACGGCACAGCTCCTGAGGTTCTGAAGGATTAAAAAGAGAGTGCATGGCCCGACATTTGGGTCGGTTCCAGATGTTTTGTCTTCATAAAACCAGGCAGGTGAAACGAGACTGCTAAAGAACCAGAACTCACCGTGAAGTAGAACGGGTGGGCGTGCTGACCCAGCTTCTTCAGCAGACGCTCCTGCAGCCGACTGTTGGACTTCTTCTCCTCTGGAACCGGAGGGAAGGCCTGCGGAACACACAGAACCTTAACAGCCAATGGAAACAGAGGGATTCTAAAGGTTCTAGTATGACTAAAGGGCCGGATCAGAACCCTGCAGATGTTCTTCACCTGGAAGGTGGAGATGTAGAGATCCTTCCGGAACGACAGGCCCAGAACGTCCAGGTCTTCCCGGCCGTAGCGGAACGCACAGGTCAGAGTGACGAAGACTGCAGAGGAAGAGGAGTCAGTCTAAAGCTTGAACGGGCTCACCAGAACCAAGGTTCTGGGTTCTGAACACATCTAGGTCACTAAAACCCATCTGTTGCTCTCTACAGCCGGTTCTGTCCTGTAGACCCCGGTTCTGGTCCAGCTCACCTTTCCTGTCCTTCAGGTACTCCGGGTCGACCAGAATCACTCCATCTGGGAGGAGAACAGTCACATGGTCAGAACCAGAAGCAGAGCCAGCTTTAAACCTTTGGTTCTGGTCCGGTTCTTACCAACTGGGTCCACATGGTCCAGATGATCCACAAAGTCCCTCTTTCCCAGGTAGACTGTGAGCTGCAAGGTCAGAAAGAACCATCAGATCCGACTGAACAGAACCTCTATGTGTCCCTCGGGCTCTGAGGTCCGGTCCGGTCCGTCTCTGGTCTTTAAACCCTTGAGGTTCTGTTCTGTCTCTGGACAGGTACTGGTAGAACACACTTTCACAGTGTGTTCTACCAGAACCCGTCGAGTTCTGGTCTCAGAGGAACATCATCATAATGTCAGTACTGGGTCATGGTTCTGGAGGACCGGACCCAGGCCTCCACCACAGGGCCCGGTTAGAGAAGGAACCAGAACTCACCTTGCAGTTTGGGCTGGACTTCTTAAAAACCCTGAGAGGTTTGGAGAAAAGAAGAAGAAAACAAGAGGTTAGTGGAGCGGTTCTGGACCGGAACCGGATCACACTGACAGAACCGCTGTAACAGCAGGAGCTGCAGGTTCTTGTGGGCCGGGCCAGGGCCTGAGGAGGTGAGTAGAGGAAGTTGTTGGCTTCCTGCGGTGCTGAAAGAAACGGCGGTTTATCTGAAACCAACAGGAAGTGGTTGATCTGACTATTATGGGATGTCTGCCTCTGCAGACGGAACCCCTGAGCTTCACAGCTTCACAGCCCAATACAAACAGAACCGCTAACCGGTCTCTCATCTCTCACAGGTCCAAAACAAACGGAACAAGAAGACGACGTGAGTGGAACCGATCCGATACCTGCTGCTGATTACTTTCAGACATTACCAACGGATTTGGGCTTTAATTAGAACCAGAACCACTTCAGATGCAGGCTGAGACTCTGACAGAACACAATCAACTCATCCAGAACTACATATCGATATATCAGTGAGGGTTAACCTTTGACCTTTGGCTCCTCTGGACAGACACCAACCAGCCCTGATCCCACTGCCTCACTGCTAAAACGATCTAGAAATAGGTCAACATTTCTTAAATTAAGTTTATTTAACCTTAATTTCAGAAGGTGAACAAGATGATTTTACTCTTAAAAAAAGATAATTAAATAATATACGATTGAAATGAGAAAATGCAATTTTTTCCCTTATTTTAAAGTCGTAGGGAAGCGGCTGTTCCAACCGTTGCATTTCTGAATTCTCCCGAGTGGTGCACGACTTTACACGAGTGAATAAAGTGAATGTGAGTGGTCGTTTATCAAGGGGGCGGGATTATTGTGGTGGAAGGTTCACAAGCAAGTTTGATTGAAGCGGTTTCTCTGAAGAATCTTTGCTAATCAATTAGCAACTTGGTGCTATTGGTTTCCCAATGGGAAATTCCATTGGGACCAAGTAGCACAAAATTTTATGACTTAGAAACGACACTGTCAAGGAACGCTATGGACAGCGGAAAGGAGGAGGAGAGTTTAGTGTCAGAGGTCGTGGATGAGTCTCCTCCGTAACACATTTTTTTATTCAAAGGAGGAAAGCGGGGAGATGTTGTGGAAGAGGCGGCAGAAGCTTGGTTTGGTGTAGAAGGCTTACAGCCGTACATGTTTGAGCCCTTGCCTCACAAAGCTGCCAGTTCTGTTAGCTCTACGCCTGCTGAAGACACAGACGTCCATCCCAGTGAACACTGGGACGGGACTCAATGGGAAAGGAAATGATTCTGATTTCAACCGTTGCGTATATTAGCTGTGACATATGAATCAAGATGCTATGACCGAAAAAATGTGATTGACAGATGACCGTTGATATATGATTGGCCGACTTTAGGTGTTCAGGCTGACGTATAACTAACTGGCCTGCATAAGATAACGGGGAAAAGAAAACGCAGATTTCTTTTGGGACAATATAGTCTGATAAAGAGCACATTTATTTACATGTTTAAGCCAGAATGATTTGACTTTAAATATGACTTCCCTACGACTTTAAATGTAAATCATCTTGAAGTTGTCCAGGTCACAAAATTTATTTATTTTAAGAAAAAAATGAGTTATTTAGATTTTATTTTTATTTTCAGTGCTGGCAGCAGCTACCAGTCCAGTTGAAGCTGCTCTACTGGACCCAGTGGTTCTCTGGGTTCTGGAGCAGAGACGACCTTTGGGCCATGTTCTGACCTCTGCAGAACCTGCTGTGGCGCTACTTCCTGCAGCTCGGCCAATCACAGGCATCCTGCCCTACAGAGCTGATGACCTCAGCATGTTTGTTCCAGCAGCATTGGCTCCACCTGGGAATAACCTCCACCTGCTGCTTCCAGCTGGAGGAAGCTGTTGGAGCAGCTGCTGCTGGAGTGACGCTCCACCTGAGCGCCCTCATCGCCATGGAGACGAAGCTCTGGAGGTTCACTGAGGCTCAGCTGCTCGCAGCTTGACAGCAGATCTTCTGTTAGTGATGCAAATATCTGTGCTGTATAGTCAAAGTGACCGTCAACCAGATGTTGACTCAGCAGTTTTATGGAGAGAATTTCAGGTTAAAGGATTTTAGCCTGAAGGAACATTCCCTCTAAACTGAAGCTCTTCCTGTCAAACAGGAAGGAACCGATTTAGGGATAGGGCTGTTCCAGGATCAGAGAGAAATCATCAAGAGATTTAATCTGGAGCAGAACCCTTTGATCCAGAACAGGCTGAGCTCCTTTAGTTCATCCATGTTCACGAAGACTTTATGAAAACAGTAGAATCTGCTCTTTAGAACTAAATTAATACAACAATAAACCCAATGACCTAAACAGATCAGTTCTTAATAATCCTTTTCATCATAGGTTCTAAACTAGCTTTTTAACAGATGTGATCTTCAAGATGATCTGGATCCTTCCAGAAGAACCTCTCATCAACAAACTCTAATTTTCAGACAGGCTTTATGTTCTTAGCTTCTTTTACAGAAGCAACATTTTCCAACAAAAATCCAGAAGAACAAACATATTAGATATAAACAGGTGAGAACAGGAAGTCAAATAATAAAGAATATAGAAGGTCACCGTTCTGAGGACTCAGGATAAAGGTTCTACTGATACATGATGTTCTCATAAACCAGATCAATAATACTTTCAGTCTATACCTGGTTCTACTCTAAATGTCTCTGGAACTGGAACGTTTCAGAGAGTTAACTGGTTTAGCTGGACGGATGCTACATTATCTGGTTTCTAAAGGTTTATTTAGTGGAACATTCAGTGGAACCGGTTCCCATCAGTTCCAGGGCTGAGTTCTGGTTCTCTGGACTGAAAATGATGTTGCTGTTGTAGTTACCAGATCTACTCGGGGCCCTTGCCACCTCTTATGACGTCAATATATAGTAACTCCACTCGGACAAACTGTATTGCACAATTTTCTTAAGAATCAAATCTCTTTTGGAGTCTCAACACCTATATTAGCTATTATTTTACATTTCATTGGCGATCTAAAGTATCCAAAAGTAAAAAAGAATAATTCTAAGTCTTGAAAGAAAGTACTTCGTTCTAAGACTGAGCTCTGATATTTAACAAGATGACAAAAAAAGTCTCAGCTTATTTTTATTCTTTTCATTTAGATCTGAGGACTTAAGGGACAAATGGAACATCTCAAACATGACTTTCGTAGAGAGTTTAGAGAAATTAAACAGTTGTTGTAAAAGAAGCTAACCTGTTAGCTAGTGAGCAAAGCTAGCCACAGCGCTAGCCAGCTCCCCCCCTTTATATCGTGGTCATGCAGTTACTTTGTTCATCATAGAAAGATTTCTTTCAGTGTTTAATCGATCAGGTAAAACCTAATCGATCATTAGACACGCTAACATTACAGCTGCTGCTGACTCGGCACACAGATGCTGCGTAATGTTATTATCGTTGTCTGGGCAACAACGTTTCACATCATGTTGCAACGTTCAGCCAAACATGTAGCGTAACGTGACTGGCATGAAGCAGGACCCAGCAGATCTGGTACCTACACCGTAATGAATCGGATCAGGGCAGCACCGGTACTGATAGTTTCCTCATTTTTCTGCAGGTTCCACATTCCAGGATCTGGTCTGGCTGAGCGGTCCAACATAACCACCTGACCTGTGGACGGAGACCCACAGGTCTAACTGTCTGTCCAGGTGAACAGAACTAAGCCTATTTGGATCTGAGCTTTAGAGGAGAACCATGACAGTCCAAAGGGAGGACTGGTTCCTCTGGCCCCTGACCTTAGGACAGGAGGAAGAAGGACTCCTGCTGTCAACCGGACAGGTCCAGAATCTAACAGCTCAGCTGCTTTTAGGTTCTGATGACCAACAGCTTCAGCTGTATAAGGCTTCAGATGTTCTCCATGATGGGATCTCCAATGGTTCCCTCCCTGACCGCCACAGCAGTACCAAACACTAACCCTCAGCATGCCACCAACACCCATGTGTTTCCTGGTAGCCCTGGTTATCCTCCCGCAGCAGTGTGTTGCAGTGAGCTTGTCGCAGATATTTTTGATTTATGCCCAATATGGAAGCGTGATCTGTGCTGTTATTCCACTACACAACGCAAGAGGGACAATCAGGAACTAGCTGTGGGTCTAGATACGGCCGAGGCAGTGAGGAAGTGGGGGCAAGTTTATCCGACATCGGAGGGACAGGAGGGCGAAGAAGAGCGGGGATCCAGGTGGAAAAAGGGTCCCAGCGTTCTTGCACACCTCGCTCTTCTAGCTGGTCAAAGTTAACGAGTCGTTTTCCACAATGGCGATCATACAAACGAAACAAGCCGGTAAGGTACCAAACAGGAAATACGCATAATGTAGCCTGTCTGCGGCGACCTACAATTCTGGACAGCTGCAGTAGAGTGTCTGCAGAAGGGGGCGGAGACATACCTGCGTTCACTGCGACACACGCAGACGACCTGGTTTCTGAGTATAAGGCCCCGTCCACACGAAGTCAAACCCTGGCCTAAACGCACAAATTTTTCACCAAACCAGCCTCTCATCCACACGAAGCCGGCGTTTCGGGGGTCTGTAAACGATCTTTTTTTTATTCAGCCTTCAGAGTGGGGAGATTCTGAAACGCCGTTTTCGCGTTTCCATCTTTAAGCTCTAGCTGCATTTTTTTTTTTTTTTTTTTTTTTTTTTTTTTTACACGCATGCGTCATATCTTCGCCTCTAAACACGCATGCGCGACACAGTATCACAACAACAAAGGCGCCATACTGTGTTGAATGGTTGCTGCTAATGCTACTCACCCTTAACCTGACAACAGCCAGATGCATGTCTCGCTCCGCCCAGCTCCACTCACATACATCTGGGAACCCGCTCATTGAAAGTGATTTCCCCAACCGAATTTATGGTCTGTCCAATCAGGACGCAGGGTGGGTGTGTCCTGGAGTGGAGAAGCGACCGTGAGATTCCAACAACAATGGCGGCTCGCATTGAGGAAGCAAGCGTTAGCATTGATGCTGCTATGTCTTCTGTGTTGTCCAATCTATCTGATATTGTTTAATTAAAAGAACATCAGAGAACAGCTTTGAAGGCTTTTGTTGGTGGAAACGATGTTTTCTGCCTTCTCCCGACCGGATTTGGCAAGAGCTTGATCTACCAAATGGCTCCTCCTCTCACAGCGTCACGGGTTAGCTTCGGTGTGAGTGGTTGAAATAGCACGTCAATAAAGATGACAGACAAGTGGCTTATCCAATCATATGCAAGGAGTTTTGATAAGGCCCAGCCTTCAGTAAAGGCAATTCCAATGGCGGGTTCCCAGATGTATGTGAGCGGAGCTAGGCGGAGTGAGACATGCATCTGGCTGTTGTCAGGTTAACTCACCCTGCTGTCGGGCTTACAACAGAATCTTCTTCTTCTGGAATATCTCCAGGAAGAACAGAGCAATATCGACCACATAGTTCAGCACCTGAATTTGACTGAACCACGAAAATGGACCCGCAGGGCAACCATGTATAAATATTAGTGCGCATGCCCAACATTTCGTCGCTTATTTTTGCTTTGGCACCACAGCGCCACTTACAGGCCTGGCATACATTTTGCAGCGTTTTCATGCATTCGTGTGGACGCTCACATTTATTTTACGTCTCCGTCTTTACGGCAAACGTTTTGGAAAATATCAGCGTTTCGTGTTCGTTTTGACTTCGCGTGGACGGGGCCTAAATCAGCCTCACCCCTCAGCATGCCACCAACACCCCTGTGTTTCCTTAGAGGACTTGCTTCTCTTCCAGACCATCTGAGGGAACTGCTCAATTATAAAGGTCAGAACTCTGAGCGCTGAACCACTAAAGCACGGCGGTGGCACCAGCGCCTAATGCTGTGGGATGGATGCTTTGGATCTGGAGGATCGGGTGAACCAATTTTCAGGGGACAGCATTGGGATCCTAACCAAATCAAACATTTCAATGTTTTGGACCCCTCAGAATGAATAAAGCAGTTATTTGTGTTCTGGTTCAGGTTGGGTCACTCAGCCTGTTGGTTCTGATGGTTCTGAATGAGCGGCCTCTGCTCTGAGGATAGGTCAGGAGGAATATTTCAATGGGGAACAAATCTGATGGAAAACTGAGAACCTGAGGAACGTTTGATGAAGGTTTGATTTAAAACTTCTAAAGGAGGGAAACTGATGAGCTCTGCGTCTCTCACTGCCCTTCAGTCCTTTCAGCTTCTGGGTCTGACCTGTTCATCCTCCATCATAGCTCTGGTCCCTGTTCACCATCAGGCCTTTTCTCTGTTCCAATGTTCTCCAGATGTTCTGCGGATGTTTTGGAAATTTCTATGGTTGAACATCTATGAGGTGCAGCATCTGGAGATTATTCCAACTATCAGATGGAGCTTAAAGACCTCAGAGACTGATTGAGGCAGAAGCAGGTGGGGGAGGGGCAGTGTGATTCAGCTTTTTCAACTTCTTTAAACAGATCGAACCCAACTTTAGAAAACGGATCCCATCTAGAACCACAGCAGAACCGTTCTGGATCAGGACCTGTTCTGTTATGGAGGAAACCAGCTGTGGAGAGATCACACACAGGCTTCATGACTTGGAACCAGAACTCTGGATCCAGAACCCGACCGAAGCAGAACCACTGAGCTGATCCTGAGAGAGTAAAAACAGGACCCAGAACCTCCGGGTCAGAACCTCTGGGTCAGCAGCCTTCCTCTACCCATCAGCCGTGTTTACATCTGGGTCCCCCCCTGCCCACCAGTTTCCTGACAGGAAGGCGCTGGCAGGAAGCGGGTCGGGCTGAACCGCTCGCTGTTAAAAGTCAGGAACTCCACGGCTTCAGATTCTGGCCCGACGGCCCGACGCTGAGTCCTCCTGAATCGCATTTACAAAACAAATGAAGTAGCAGGGCGGTGGTTCTGGTCCAATTCTTGTGCAGCAGAACCTCTGACACATGATCATGTTCCTGACACAGAGGACAACAGCAGAACCTGACAGCAGCTCAGCTCACAAAGTTCTGTTGAGGGACCAGAACCTCCAATATGTTCCAGAACCCAAAACCTCTTCTAACCCGGTTTTGGCCCAGATCAGAGAACAGAACCTGAAGCATCTCCCAAAGGATGACAGATCAGTGAGCAGCAAGCACCAGAACCAAAGGGTTCTGGACTAGAACTGAAATCAATAGATCTGTCATGTTTTCCATGCTCTTTTGGTTCTGGTTTCCTGGACCAGAACCAGGAACAGCTGTAAGATAATTGGAAGTTTTTAACATTGTTCCGAACAGAACCTCTGGAATCATATGGATCAGCTGGACCCAGAACCATGAACAGAACCAGTCTGGACCTGCTGCTTGGTTCCCTGAAGGTGAACTATAGCAGAGATTCGGCACTTTGACCCAAACCAGCAGAACCAGACACAGACCGCCTGCCTCAGTCCGGTTCTTCAGAACCGGAACCAGATGAGGCCTCTGATGGACACAAACTGAACCTTTAAATCTCCACTTCCTGTTTACTGGGTTAGAACCCGTTCATGACAGTCGAACCAGCACAGATCCAGCCGGCCCGCTGCGGGGCTCAGACAGAACCAGCACATTCGGTCCAAACTAAGGGAAACGTTGAACGGAACCATTTCGGTCCAAACAAACAAATAACGGAACTGTCTGTCAAAGCAGAGAAGTTCTGGTCCAATCCGCCCACCTGCGATCACGCTGCAGACCCGCGTACCACCGCACGAACCGAACCTTCTGTAGTCCCAGTAACGGACTGGTTCGGACTGCTGTCCGGACCGACGCTGGACCGGCTAACCCCACCCCGCTGGGCTAAATTGTCACAGGGAAAACAGAACCGAACGGGGCCCCGGCGGTTCTTTGGGCTAAGGTTCGGGTGCCAAACTCCAAACTTAAACTATTACCCCCCCTCAGCCCCGCAGGCCCAGCTTCCTCTCCCAGAACCAGCAGAACGGCAGCAGCCGTTAGCCCAGCCCGCAGAGCCACGGCTAGCAGCAGCTAACAGCGGTTAGCAGCCTACCTGGTCCCCGCCTTGTCCCCCATCTCCTCGGCAGGCGGACGGCAGCAGATCCCGAATAAATGAGTCCTGAGCCGTTGGTGTGCTGCTGGTTCTGAGGCGGAGCAGGTTCGGTCCGGGAGGCTCCGTTCAGCCGTCCATCCACCCAGAACTGGTTGGTATGCTAATGGAGTTTAGCGCCGCCTCGGTTCCCCCGAGCTTCCGCAACGGCTGAGTGTGTGTGTGTGTGTGTGTGAGAGAGCGGGGTTTGCTGTGTCTGTGAGGACCGATGCGCGCCGCTAAAAGCGCAGCAGCGAGGACTCCGGGGTCAGAGCACGCAGTTTCATTCCTGCTGAGGGTTCGGTGGCCGAGAGTCGGTCCGGATGAGGAGGAGAACCCAGAGAGAGGAGAAGGAGGAGGAGGAGGAATGAGGAGCATCTAATCTGTGTGTGTGTGTGTGTGTGTGCAGCCTGCGCAGATTGCGCAACTTCAGGTCCTCCACATCATGTGAATATTCAACAGATGATTCATCTGAGAGGAACTGGGCCAAGACCCGAAACCGAACCGGGGGCCACCGTGGCGATAACATTAAAATAATCAATTAAGATTTTTTTTTAAATAACATTTATTAATTATGTAAATAAAGTTAATTCATTTCTGGTTTGAAACTGATATAAAGAAAACAGAATGTGTGTTTTCTGCTCTTTTCCGGGCCGTCTCTGACTTGTGTGTTGGGATTTGGAACCGGTTCGGTCCCGTCCGTTTGTCTTTGGCCAGCTGATGGGATGTGTTCTGATCCAGAACAGCTGAGAGCAGCACTTCTCCATCCGTCGGTCCATTTCCTGCTGCTTATCTGACGGGTCAGGCTGGAACCCGGAAGTCCGGCCCGATGGGTCTGGATGGGTCCAGAAGTGCTGAGCAGAAAAAACAACAAACACGAGAGGAGGACAGTGAGCTGGGACAGGCCGGGTCAGATGGACGGTGTCCAGAACCTTTAGAACCTCATCTCCAGCTCTTAGGTTCTGGTCCTGGAAGCTTCTGAGGGGGCGTGGCCACCTGAACCAGAAGCCCTGAGCTCCAGCAGAACCTCTGACCCAGAACAGCAACACCCTCCTGGTTCTGACCTCTAAGTTCTTCCTGCCTGTGTTCTCCGGAAGAAACCACTCCTCATTTTGCAAATGTTCCAGCAGCTCTACTGGACCACTGGCCTGACGGGTCAGAACCACCACATGCAGGCAGGAAGGAAGGATGAACCTGAACCAATGAAACCTCCAGAACTTCTGCTGGACTAGGTCCAATAAGAAGTAAAACGGTCCAAACCAGCGCTCCCAGTACAGAACTGGCCTCTCTGTCAGAAACGGTTGTCTTTGTCCAGACGGGTCAGAGATGGACCTCCATCCCATAGGCTGCTGGTTCCTTTGGACCTTTTCATGACCCAGAACCAAACTGGGCCTTTTTTCTGGAATCAGCATGGTCCTGTTAGGAACACGGTGTCGCTGAATGCTTCCAGGACCCGCTTGGACCCGTCTCAGGGGTTCTGAAGCTCTTAAAGTGTTGAAGATCAGCAGAACCTCAAACTGCTGTGAAGGAGTTCTGGTTCTGGTCCAATCTCCTTTACAACCTGGCTTCAGTAATGGAGTTCTGGCTCAAATTTCTGGTTCAGGTCCAGCATGGCGTCAGTGATCCATATCCTCCTGATGACCCGGTTTGGACCGGGCTTCAGCTGCGGTTCTATGATACCTTGGTACAGAGGTCGGGTCCAATTAGACACCCGGTTCTGTGGCTTTGGAACCAGGCAAGATAATCAGTACATTTGGTTCTAGTACTTCAGAGGTTCTGAACCAAACCTAACGTCTGAGTTAAACGCACCACAGAACCTCTAGAGATGGTGGTTATCACTCCAGAACCTTTTTAAAGGACGGGTCAAAGCTGACAGAACAGACTACTAGAACCCTAAAGGTCTCCTCAGACCCAGTTATGTAAGGAGATTGATGGTGGAACCCAGTCTGGGTCCAAAAGGTCAGTTTCCTCTGGTTCTGCTCACCCCACCCATTCCAGAACCAGAGGAGGTTACAGCCGGTTCTGGAACAATCCTCTGATCCAGAACACGCTGCTCAGCAGAATCATGTTGTGAAATCAGACCATAAAGAGGCGCTGCAGTCGGGCCTTTAAAACAGGACACACCTCAGAACCGGGCCGTCCAAACTGTTTCCATCAGGAAGTCCAGAGCCGACCCGGCCGCTGTCCCTGTCAGCCTCGTCCACTTCCTGCGGCTGTTTTGGATCAGCGCCGCCGGCCTTCCTGTGGGAACTCAGAGGAAAAGATGAGCCCACAGAATCGGTCCGGGCTTTAACCGGGTCTAACCTTGGACGAACGGCCTCGGCGCCAGTGGCCCAGCCGCTGAATCATAGAGGGAAGTTCGAAAGGAGAAATGGAACGGGTCAGGGAGCATGATCGGACTGAATCAGCACAGAATCTCAGAATTCTCATTTTGAGGTTTCCTCTCGGTTCTGCAGATGAGACCATGACCTTCTGGACTGAACCTGCTGATACTCGCTGACGGTTCTGCTTCAAAGGATCCAGAATCTTTCTGGTCCATGTCCAGACGGCATATTCAGAGACTTTTTTAGAACGACCGGTAATTCAGGGACAACTGCAGACCACTGGAACCAACTGGAGAACAGAGATCTGAGCGTTACCATGGTAACAGTAGCTGTAATGCAGCGGTGCTCAAGTCCAGTCCTCAAGAGCTGCTATCCTGAAACTTTTTGATGCACCCCATTTTTAACACACTTGAGTCGGATGAGTGGCTCGTTACCTTGCCTCTGCTGAGCTAAATTAGGGGACTGAGCCTCTTGATTCAGGTGTGTTAGAGAAGAGATGCATCTAAAAGTTACAGGATGGTAGCTCTCGATGACTGGACTGGAGCGCCCCTGCTGTAGTGCCATAAGCCTGATTTATACTAAACTTTTGAAACTATACTGAGATCGGTCCAAACAGGGTAACCGAGATAACCATTGACTGTAAATGTCAGCTCATGATTTGCTTGTTTCCCTCTAGAGAGCAGTAGTAGCGTAGATTGTCACTGGGAGGCGAGGAACCGTGCTAGCAGGCTCAGACTGGGAACGATTTTCGGCCCTGGCATTTTTCCATCGACACTGGCCCACTTATGTCCACACTCACCACATCAGCAGGGTTGCCTGATGTCACTGACTCATGTTTTCCAGCCCAAAAGATTTTCATGAACCGTCTGGATATATACGAAATAAGAACCAAAGTCTATTGATCTCTTAGGCCATAAATCTAAAGAAAAATATTTTTACCCATAGACGGCCATCCTAAACTGCACCACATATCCGATTGGGAAACAACCCAACCTGGCAACAATGCATGCAGACAAGATTGCATCTAAAGGAAACGAAAGCCTTTCGATGCAAAACCCCATCATGCACCGCAACATCTTTTTGCAAGATACTCTAACATTAATTCAGCAAATATAAGAGGAACATCGTAGTTTGGTTTAAAGAAAGCATTTTAATTTTATTATAATTTAGTTTGTTGCTAAGGATTTTAGTTTTATTATAACTTAGTCTGTTGCAACGATTTTACAGTTTGAAGAAATAAATTACATCATATGCCAGCCGTCAGAAGGAGGTGCATGACAAGGCAGGGCTATATATACCGCATGCATCATCTAGGTAATTAACATCGTTTACTTCTTGAGCTCCTTGAGTAATTTACTGTCACAGGTAGGAGCTTCATCCAGAGACTAAGTTTTGGGTCCTGTATGATTTAAGGAGGGCGGGCCCTCGCACGCTGAAATTAGGACTAGCATCACAGATTACCAGTCCAAGCCTGCGTGCTAGTGTGGTGTGCAAGTCGTGAGGAACCGAGGTCGGCATGGTTAACTGATCCTAACTAGGTCCCAACTCGGGACAGGTCAGAGTAGTGTAATTTGGGTTATAGAGAACTGAAGGTTCTACAAGCTGAGAACTGGATAGATTCCAGAACCCAGCATGAGGGTAGCTTTATTTTGAAGGTCTATATCCAGCTGCTTCGCCGCTGAAGGTTCTGGTTCTGAGGGTTCTCCTTCAGCCAGCAGGGTATTCATTTGTCTGGATTGTTTTGGACCTCTAGTTCTGAATAGGTGGACTGTTGTATGGTTTACTGCTGGTTCCGTGGTCTGATAGAAATGACAGAAGCTAAACCTGGAAAAA
Source organism: Cyprinodon tularosa (assembly GCF_016077235.1). Classification (NCBI taxonomy): domain Eukaryota; kingdom Metazoa; phylum Chordata; class Actinopteri; order Cyprinodontiformes; family Cyprinodontidae; genus Cyprinodon; species Cyprinodon tularosa. Next base: position 546,483 of record NW_024039178.1, read on the forward strand.
AGTCAGCTGGTCTGGTTCTGCTCAGGGTTGGTTCTAGTTCTGCTCAAGTCCAAAAACAACAAGCATCGGGTCTGGCTTGGTTCAACACAACTTTATTTACAGACGTAGTTCTGGTTGATCCCAGTTCAGATCCGGATGACGTAGGAGTCGGAGTGAGTGACGTATCGGACCCAGCGCTGCGGCGTGCCGGGCTGGACCGGAGTCAGGCGCAGGAAGCGGATCAGCAGTCCGGTGGCGGTCAGCTTGGGCAGCTCGAAGGTCAGAGCGACCGGACCGAGCTCTAACATGGAGGCCGAGCTCAGTGCCGGGACGTCCAGCTGGGAAAGAGACACATGGGTCAGAACCAAAAGGGTAACACAGATGGATCTCTGCATGCACAGAACCAGAACTCATCAGGATCGGCAAACTGGAACCAGACTTTACCTTGATGATTCTTAAATGTTGGCTCGTAGTTCTGCTCTATAAACTGGGCTGTAGTAGTTAGAACCTATTAAAGGGAACGGGTCAGCTCAGCAGGTCCAACTGAGAAGGACCCAGGTTCTGGTTCTGAGCCTCCAAGTAACTTCATGTAAAGTTCTGAGTCAGAAAGAACTGAGACGAGGGGATGGCCGACCCGCTTTAGGGGACCCAGAAGACCCAGTTTTGCATGTCTCCAGAAAGTCCGACCCGAAAGACAACTCAGCAGAAGAAGGACAGGACCGGGCATCCCTGTTCTAATGGACTGGATCTCAGTCCCACCAGAACACTGGAGCCTGACTGGCATAGAACCGGGTCTCTGAATGGTTCTGTCTGAGATGGCTTAGGTTTCTGTCCAGAACCTCTAACCGCAGACCCCAGAGTAAAACATAGGTCAGATCCTTAATCTGGACTGAGCCGGTTATTTCCTCAACAGGTTCTGATCGTTGCAGGCACAGAGAAAAGAACCCTGACCTTGAACAGGGCGGAGAGCTGGGTTCCTCCAGAGAAACGCGGGATCCTCCAGACCACAGCTCGGTTCTGCTGCTGCAGCTCAGCGTTCTGATCCGGACTGCTCAACTCCTGGGACAGGCTGGAGGGACAGACGATGGACATCATCATCATCAGACACCAGACTCTAGCTGAACCCTCCTGGTTCTGGAGCCATGGAACCAGAACCAGGTGGGTTCAGCTGGAGTCTGGACCAGACTTGTTTGAATGTTCTGATGTTGGACTCTGCTGGGTCGGATCAGAACATCAGTCTGGATCGGCAGGCCCTGTGGTTCTGTCCGACCCAAACTGCTGCTCAAATGGCTCATTTAATCTCCAGATCAGAACCAGGTTTAGGTGGATCCATCCACCAGAACACACCAGAACCAGAATCTACTGCAACAGGAACAATAGTTTCCATGGCAACTAGCTCACCTGACAGAGCCTTTTGGAACCGGGATGAAGATGCTGACATTGATGGCAGAGCTGCAAAACAGGACAGGAGTGTCATCATCATCATCAGTAACAATCATTATCTTCATTAACCATCACCATGGAGACCCTCCTCCTCTTCCTCTCTAAACTCAGCTCCCTCTGACCTTTGACCTTCACCTGGGTCTCCAGAGAATGTTCTACTTCCTTCTGTTGCTTCTCTATCCTGACTTTCAACACGTCCCCTTTTCATCATCGGGACAAAGTCCAACACACTCCCTGTCCATCTTTGGAAGCTCTCTCTATCCTGTCATCGACTTTCTTTCTCAGCTGTTTCAGGTCCAGGTTCTACTGCCTGATGACCATCCTGGTACCACCTCTGTGGGAAGATGAAGAGGGGCTGTGGGCTCCATCCTCAGACTCACTTTGCTGGTTTCTGCTGACCCTTAGAAACAGGATGGGTCCAATCAGAAAGAACCAGGATGTTTCAAGTCAGAAGGAACCATGTTCGGTCCAGTCAGAAGGAACCAGGATGGGTCCAGATATTCTGATTCAGGACCTTCTGGTTCCTGTCAGGCTGATGGACAGAAACTTCACTCGATTGCTTTTTTTTTTTCTTCCCCAGAAAGGAACTAGGGCCGCCTCCTAGCAACCAGCAGTGCCGAGCCTGGAGCTGGTCCAGATGTTTGCATATGTCGCTCGTGCTGACGTGCTGCTGCACCTAGACTGATTTTCATGTGCAAATCAGGGCCAGACGGGCTGGAACGGGCTGCAGCAGCCCAGTTCAATCAGCCCTGTTCTGACCCGCCCAGATCCAGCAGAACCGAAAAAAACAAACAAACAAACATGAACCTTCAGACGGATCAAGCTGGGAACATCTAGACCAGTTTAAATGGATCCATCTGGAACCCAGACCATAACCCAGTACGCTCTATACCCTCTATATCTATCTGCAGCAGATCTGGCAGCCATGATAGAGGGTTCCACCAGAACTGGAGGTTCAGGTTCAAACGGACCTCTTTGGTGGAAGATCACAGCGGAGCTTCAGGTACATCAGGAGCCTGCAGAGAAGAAGAACAGAACCAATCAGAGAGCAGGAGACATTTTGGACACAGGAGAGGTTCTGGTTCTAGTTGACCGGGTCAGGGAGGGGGATCCACTTCAGCTCTGCTAGAACATATAAACTAGAATGAATAAACAGATCTTTGGTTGTTGTCTCTGTTCTTATCCCAGTTTGTCTGCTTCTGGACCATGAATGCTCCATAGAACGTTCTGCTTTTCTGCATGGGGAACTAAAGAAAGATCTGTGGGTGTTCAGAACCCGGTATCAGCAATAGATCTGCAGCCTAAACAAGATGTGGATCCACTGATGGACCCAGAACCACCTTCCTCACAGTTCCTTCAGTTTCTCTTGAAGAACCAGATGTTCTAACTTCCTGTTTCCTCTGTACCAGCAGTTCTGGTTCTGAGGGCGGTACCAGCTCACCTTCCAGCAGGGTCCCTCTCTATGGTTGGGAAGAGGCGGAAAGGCAGCGGCGCCGGCAGCTCATCCCTCAGCTGGTACTGCATCACCGTTTGCTGGAGGAGGAGGAGGAGGAGTGAGGGAACAGCAGATGATGAAGAACTAATCCAGAACCACAGATGGTTCCGTCACCTCTCCCTGTGTCGGACAGAGACGCAGGATCCTGTGGCTGTCGAACTCCTCCAGCTGGACCATCTGATGAAAGCTGCACTCATCGACCCGCACCGCTGCTCCGTATCCTGGACAGAACCAGAACCTTTTAGTGGGAAACTGGTTCTGACCCGGTCAAAAGACCAGGTGGGAGGAGCTTACCTCTGACTTGGGCCTTCCCTATGCAGAACTCCTCGTTTAGACCGATCCTCATCTCTGAGACAAACGACAGAGTGGGACAGATTCAGACTCACAACTGTCTCTCTGGTTCTAAGGGTTCTACTGTCTCTCTGGTTCTAAGGGTTCTACTGTCTCTCTGGTTCTAATAGTTCTACTGTCTCTTTGGTTCTAATGTCTCTCTGGTTCTAATGGTTCTACCGTCTCTCTGGTTCTAATGGTTCTACCGTCTCTCTGGTTCTAAGGGTTCCACTGTCTCTCTGGTTCTTGTTCTAATGGTTCCTATCATCTCTCTCTTTCTAAGAGTTCCACTCTGTCTCTCTGGTTCTAAGGGTTTCACCGTCTGTCTCTGGTTCTAGTTCTAAGGGTTGCACCGTCTCTCTGGTTCTAAGAGTTCCATTGTCTCTAGTTCTAAGGTTTGCACCGTCTCTGGTTCTAGTTCTAAGGGTACCACTGTCCCTATGGTTCTAGTTCTAATGGTTCCACCGTCTCTCTGGTTCTAAGGGTTCCACAGTCTCTCTGGTTCTAGTTCTAAGGGTTCTATCGACTCTTTGGTTCTAAGAGTTCCATTGTCTCTCTAGTTCAAAGGGTTGCACCGTCTCTCTGGTTCTAGTTCTAAGGGTTGCACCGTCTCTCTGGTTCTAAGAGTTCCATTGTCTCTCTAGTTCTAAGGGTTGCACCGTCTCTCTGGTTCTAGTTCTAAGGGTTCCACCGTCGCTATTGTTCTATTTCTAATGCTTCCACCATCTCTCTGGTTCTAAAGGTTGCACCGTCTCTCTCTGGTTCTAAGGGTTCCACTGTCTCTTTGGTTCTAGTTCTAAGGGTTCCATTGACTCTCTGGTTCTAAGAGTTCCATTGTCTCTCTAGTTCTAAGGGTTGCACCGTCTCTCTGGTTCTAAGGGTTGCACCGTCTCTCTGGTTCTAAGGGTTCCACCGTCTCTCTAGTTCTAAGGGTTGCACCGTCTCTCTGGTTCTAAGGGTTGCACCGTCTCTCTGGTTCTAAGGGTTGCACCGTCTCTCTAGTTCTAAGGGTTGCACCGTCTCTCTGGTTCTAAGGGTTGCACCGTCTCTCTGGTTCTAAGGGTTGCACCGTCTCTCTGGTTCTAAGGGTTCCACCGTCTCTCTAGTTCTAAGGGTTGCACCGTCTCTCTGGTTCTAAGGGTTGCACCGTCTCTCTGGTTCTAAGGGTTCCACCGTCTCTCTGGTTCTAAGAGTTCCATTGTCTCTCTAGTTCTAAGGGTTGCACCGTCTCTCTGGTTCTAAGGGTTGCACCGTCTCTCTGGTTCTAAGGGTTGCACCGTCTCTCTGGTTCTAAGGGTTGCACCGTCTCTCTGGTTCTAAGGGTTCCACCGTCTCTCTAGTTCTAAGGGTTGCACCGTCTCTCTGGTTCTAAGGGTTGCACCGTCTCTCTGGTTCTAAGGGTTGCACCGGCTCTCTGGTTCTAAGGGTTGCACCGTCTCTCAGGTTCTAAGGGTTCCACCGTCTCTCTGGTTCTAAGTGTTGCACCGTCTCTCTGGTTCTAAGGGTTCCACCGTCTCTCTGGTTCTAAGGGTTGCACCGTCTCTCTGGTTCTAAGGGTTGCACCGTCTCTCTGGTTCTAAGGGTTCCACCGTCTCTCTGGTTCTAAGGGTTCCACCGTCTCTCTGGTTCTAAGGGTTCCACCATCACTCACTGCGGAGGAACTCACCGGAGCAGTTTGGCATGTAGCACTTGACCCGGATCTCTCCTTCCACGTCAGCCTTCATCAGAACCCCCTGTGGGTCGGAACACAAACAGCTCTGATGGGCCCATTCAGGACAGTGGACCCGACCCAGAACATTCTGACTGGACTCACGTTTGATCCAATGACTACGGACATCCTCTCGATCACGTCCACAAAGATCTCGCTCTTCCCCCCCTGGAGAACGACAAAGGAACCGCCTCATCAACAGAACCTGGGAGTTCAGCTCAGGAGGACACAGTCCAGATGGACCTGGTTCAGAACCGGTGAGGGTGAAGCTTACCTGCTCTCTGCTAGACTGGATGGGTCTGGTGGCAGCAGAACCTGGAGCAACTTTGCTCTGCTGAGTTTCTGCTCCAAACTGTAACAGAGAAGAATCGTGAGCAGTCCAGAACCAGACTGTTGGACCATTTTTGAATTGATTCTCCTGAGCTGTTTGGTTCAGGAACAAATCAAATCTGTGCTGGTTCTGGATCTGGTTCTACTGTACCAGCCCCACGTTGCTGAGGTCAAACAGGCTGAAGGTTTTGGAGGAAACAGCCTCTGTCTGGATGAAGTTCTTCAGGATGTCGGAGGACGTGGTCTGGATGTATCCGTGGTCCTGCAGCAGAGACAGATGGTAATAAATGTTGCTCTCTGAGAACCCAGAACATCGTGAGGGACGGACTCACCAGAACCTCGTCCAGCAGCTCGTAGATCAGAGCGTAGTTCATCTGGACGGCCTTCTCTGAGATGCCGCCGCAGAAATCTTTGACCAGAGCAGCGAGTCTGAAACGGGACACATGTTGGCTCAACATCTGGACTCAGATGGTTCGCTGAGACCAAACCTACCGATTGAGGAACTCGATGATGGTGAATGGGGAGGAGTCCGCTGTCGTCGTGGCAACCCAGTAGAGTCCTCCTTGCTTGACGTGGACAAAGTGCAAATCCTTGTGGTTCTGGAGAGAAACACCGGGTTAGGATGAGGGATGGGAATGTCCCATCCAGATGGTAGGGGTGTTACCATGACAACCGGAGGCTGGTCTCCCTTCAGCGCTGTGACCTTCTCATAGAAGATATCGATGACATCACTTCCTGCCTCTCCACGATCTAAGAGTCGCCTCACAGTCAAGTTTTAAAACATAGAGCTGAATTCTGATTGGCTGATAGAGACATAGAATAGAGCACAATAGAATGGAAAAGAGTAAAATAGAATACAATCATATAGAATAAAATAGAACACATCAACATAGACTACAAAACAAAACAGAATAGAACAGAATGAAATAGAATAAAATGGAATATAATCATATAGGATGAAATAGAAGAGTTCACCTTAAAATAGAAAAAGACAATAGAATAGAACAGAATGAAAAAGGACAAAATATAATGGAAAACAATAGATTACAATAGAAAGCAAAATAAAACAGAATAAAATAAATTAGAGATCACAGTTCCTGTCCTTTAGCAGAGAACCTGGGTTCTTTAAGCAGAAAAAGCTAATTGGTTGAAACTCGACTAGAAAATGAAAGTAAAAAAGCCCATCTTTACTGGTGCCTACTGGTTTCTAGTAGAACCTACTGGTCTTTACTGGGATCAGAAGGATACAGTCTTTGTAGATGAGGTGGTCGCCTCTGGAGGACAGGATGAAGAGCTGAGAGATCACCATCATCCCTCTGAGACAAACACAAACTTGAACCTGCTTAGATCACGGAGAGGGAACCTGCTTAGAACACAGAGAGGGAACCTGCTTAGAACACGGAGAGGGAACCTGCTTAGAACACAGAGAGGGAACCTGCTTAGAACACGGAGAGGGAACCTGCTTAGATCACGGAGAGGGAACCTGCTTAGAACACAAAGAGGGAACCTGCTTAGATCACGGAGAGGGAACCTGCTTAGAACACAGAGAGGGAACCTGCTTAGAACACGGAGAGGGAACCTGCTTAGATCACGGAGAGGGAACCTGCTTAGAACACAAAGAGGGAACCTGCTTAGAACACATAGGGAACCTGCTTAGAACACGGAGAGGGAACCTGCTTAGAACATGGAGAGGGAACCTGCTTAGAACACGGAGAGGGAACCTGCTTAGATCACGGAGAGGGAACCTGCTTAGAACACAGAGAGGGAACCTGCTTAGAACACGGAGAGGGAACCTGCTTAGAACACGGAGAGGGAACCTGCTTAGAACACGGAGAGGGAACCTGCTTAGAACACGGAGAGGGAACCTGCTTAGATCACGGAGAGGGAACCTGCTTAGATCACGGAGAGGGAACCTGCTTAGAACACAAAGAGGGAACCTGCTTAGAACACATAGGGAACCTGCTTAGAACACGGAGAGGGAACCTGCTTAGAACACGGAGAGGGAACCTGCTTAGAACATGGAGAGGGAACCTGCTTAGAACACGGAGAGGGAACCTGCTTAGATCACGGAGAGGGAACCTGCTTAGAACACGGAGAGGGAACCTGCTTAGAACACGGAGAGGGAACCTGCTTAGAACATGGAGAGGGAACCTGCTTAGAACACGGAGAGGGAACCTGCTTAGATCACGGAGAGGGAACCTGCTTAGATCACGGAGAGGGAACCTTCTTAGAACACGGAGAGGGAACCTGCTTAGATCACGGAGAGGGAACCTGCTTAGATCACGGAGAGGGAACCTGCTTAGAACACAGAGAGGGAACCTGCTTAGAACACGGAGAGGGAACCTGCTTAGATCACGGAGAGGGAACCTGCTTAGATCACGGAGAGGGAACCTGCTTAGAACACGGAGAGGGAACCTGCTTAGAACACGGAGAGGGAACCTGCTTAGATCACGGAGAGGGAACCTGCTTAGAACACGGAGAGGGAACCTGCTTAGAACACAAAGAGGGAACCTGCTTAGAACACATAGGGAACCTGCTTAGAACACGGAGAGGGAACCTGCTTAGAACATGGAGAGGGAACCTGCTTAGAACACGGAGAGGGAACCTGCTTAGATCACGGAGAGGGAACCTGCTTAGATCACGGAGAGGGAACCTGCTTAGAACACGGAGAGGGAACCTGCTTAGAACACGGAGAGGGAACCTGCTTAGAACACGGAGAGGGAACCTGCTTAGATCACGGAGAGGGAACCTGCTTAGATCACGGAGAGGGAACCTGCTTAGAACACGGAGAGGGAACCTGCTTAGATCACGGAGAGGGAACCTGCTTAGATCACGGAGAGGGAACCTGCTTAGAACACAGAGAGGGAACCTGCTTAGAACACGGAGAGGGAACCTGCTTAGATCACGGAGAGGGAACCTGCTTAGATCACGGAGAGGGAACCTGCTTAGAACACGGAGAGGGAACCTGCTTAGAACACGGAGAGGGAACCTGCTTAGATCACGGAGAGGGAACCTGCTTAGAACACGGAGAGGGAACCTGCTTAGAACACGGAGAGGGAACCTGCTTAGAACACGGAGAGGGAACCTGCTTAGAACACAAAGAGGGAACCTGCTTAGAACACAAAGAGGGAACCTGCTTAGAACACATAGGGAACCTGCTTAGAACACGGAGAGGGAACCTGCTTAGAACACGGAGAGGGAACCTGCTTAGAACACGGAGAGGGAACCTGCTTAGATCACGGAGAGGGAACCTGCTTAGAACACGGAGAGGGAACCTGCTTAGAACACAAAGAGGGAACCTGCTTAGAACACATAGGGAACCTGCTTAGAACACGGAGAGGGAACCTGCTTAGAACACGGAGAGGGAACCTGCTTAGAACACGGAGAGGGAACCTGCTTAGAACACAGAGAGGGAACCTGCTTAGAACACAGAGAGGGAAACTGCTTAGAACACGGAGAGGGAACCTGCTTAGAACACAGAGAGGGAACCTGCTTAGAACACAGAGAGGGAACCTGCTTAGAACACATAGGGAACCTGCTTAGAACACAGAGAGGGAACCTGCTTAGAACACGGAGAGGGAACCTGCTTAGAACACGGAGAGGGAACCTGCTTAGAACACAGAGAGGGAACCTGCTTAGATCACGGAGAGGGAACCTGCTTAGAACACGGAGAGGGAACCTGCTTAGAACATGGAGAGGGAACCTGCTTAGAACACGGAGAGGGAACCTGCTTAGATCACGGAGAGGGAACCTGCTTAGATCACGGAGAGGGAACCTGCTTAGAACACGGAGAGGGAACCTGCTTAGATCACGGAGAGGGAACCTGCTTAGAACACAGAGAGGGAACCTGCTTAGAACACGGAGAGGGAACCTGCTTAGATCACGGAGAGGGAACCTGCTTAGATCACGGAGAGGGAACCTGCTTAGAACACGGAGAGGGAACCTGCTTAGAACACGGAGAGGGAACCTGCTTAGATCACGGAGAGGGAACCTGCTTAGAACACGGAGAGGGAACCTGCTTAGAACACGGAGAGGGAACCTGCTTAGAACACGGAGAGGGAACCTGCTTAGAACACAAAGAGGGAACCTGCTTAGAACACAAAGAGGGAACCTGCTTAGAACACATAGGGAACCTGCTTAGAACACGGAGAGGGAACCTGCTTAGAACACGGAGAGGGAACCTGCTTAGAACACGGAGAGGGAACCTGCTTAGATCACGGAGAGGGAACCTGCTTAGAACACGGAGAGGGAACCTGCTTAGAACACAAAGAGGGAACCTGCTTAGAACACATAGGGAACCTGCTTAGAACACGGAGAGGGAACCTGCTTAGAACACGGAGAGGGAACCTGCTTAGAACACAGAGAGGGAACCTGCTTAGAACACAGAGAGGGAACCTGCTTAGAACACATAGGGAACCTGCTTAGAACACGGAGAGGGAACCTGCTTAGATCACGGAGAGGGAAACTGCTTAGAACACGGAGAGGGAACCTGCTTAGAACACAGAGAGGGAACCTGCTTAGAACACAGAGAGGGAACCTGCTTAGAACACATAGGGAACCTGCTTAGAACACAGAGAGGGAACCTGCTTAGAACACGGAGAGGGAACCTGCTTAGAACACGGAGAGGGAACCTGCTTAGAACACAGAGAGGGAACCTGCTTAGAACACGGAGAGGGAACCTGCTTAGAACACAGAGAGGGATCCTGCTTAGAACACAGAGAGGGAACCTGCTTAGAACACAGAGAGGGAACCTGCTTAGAACACAGAGAGGGAACCTGCTTAGATCACGAAGAGGGAACCTGCTTAGAACACGAAGAGGGAACCTGCTTAGATCACGAAGAGGGAACCTGCTTAGATCACGAAGAGGGAACCTGCTTAGATCACAGAGAGGGAACCTGCTTAGAACATAGAGAGGGAACCTGCTTAGAACACAGAGAGGGAACCTGCTTAGAACACGGAGAAGGAACCTGCTTAGATCACGGAGAGGGAACCTGCTTAGAACACGGAGAGCGAACCTGCTTAGAACACGGAGAGGGAACCTGCTTAGAACATGGAGAGGGAACCTGCTTAGAACACGGAGAGGGAACCTGCTTAGAACACGGAGAGGAAACCTGCTTAGATCACGGAGAGGGAACCTGCTTAGGACACGAAGAGGGAACCTGCTTAGAACACGGAGAGGGAACCTGCTTAGAGCGCAGAGGGAATCTTCTTAGAACACGGAGAGGGAACCTGCTTAGAACACGGAGAGGGATCCTGCTTAGAGCGCAGAGGGAATCTTCTTAGAACACGGAGAGGGAACCTGCTTAGAACACGGAGAGGGAACCTGCTTAGAACACGGAGAGGGAACCTGCTTAGATCACGGAGAGGGAACCTGCTTAGATCACGGAGAGGGAACCTGCTTAGAGCGCAGAGGGAATCTTCTTAGAACACGGAGAGGGAACCTGCTTAGATCACGGAGAGGGAACCTGCTTAGAACACGGAGAGGGAACCTGCTTAGAACACGGAGAGGGAACCTGCTTAGAACACGGAGAGGGAATCTTCTTAGAACACGGAGAGGGAACCTGCTTAGAACACGGAGAGGGAACCTGCTTAGAACACGGAGAGGGAACCTGCTTAAAACACGGAGAGGGAACCTGCTTAGAGCGCAGAGGGAATCTTCTTAGAACACGGAGAGGGAACCTGCTTAGAACACGGAGAGGGAACCTGCTTAGAACACGGAGAGGGAACCTGCTTAGAACACGGAGAGGGAACCTGCTTAAAACACGGAGAGGGAACCTGCTTAGAACACGGAGAGGGAACCTGCTTAGAACACGGAGAGGGAACCTGCTTAGAACACAGAGAGGGAACCTGCTTAGATCACGGAGAGGGAACCTGCTTAAAACACGGAGAGGGAACCTGCTTAGAACACGGAGAGGGAACCTGCTTAGAACACGGAGAGGGAACCTGCTTAGAACACGGAGAGGGAACCTGCTTAAAACACGGAGAGGGAACCTGCTTAGATCACGGAGAGGGAACCTGCTTAGATCACGGAGAGGGAACCTGCTTAGATCACGGAGAGGGAACCTGCTTAGAACACAAAGAGGGAACCTGCTTAGATCACGGAGAGGGAACCTGCTTAAAACACGGAGAGGGAACCTGCTTAGATCACGGAGAGGGAACCTGCTTAAAACACGGAGAGGGAACCTGCTTAGATCACGGAGAGGGAACCTGCTTAGAACACGGAGAGGGAACCTGCTTAGAACACGGAGAGGGAACCTGCTTAGATCACGGAGAGGGAACCTGCTTAGAACACGGAGAGGGAACCTGCTTAGAACACGGAGAGGGAACCTGCTTAGAACACGGAGAGGGAATCTTCTTAGAACACGGAGAGGGAACCTGCTTAAAACACGGAGAGGGAACCTGCTTAGATCACGGAGAGGGAACCTGCTTAGAACACGGAGAGGGAACCTGCTTAGAACACGGAGAGGGAACCTGCTTAGAACACGGAGAGGGAATCTTCTTAGAACACGGAGAGGGAACCTGCTTAGAACACGGAGAGGGAACCTGCTTAGAACACGGAGAGGGAACCTGCTTAAAACACGGAGAGGGAACCTGCTTAGAGCGCAGAGGGAATCTTCTTAGAACACGGAGAGGGAACCTGCTTAGAACACGGAGAGGGAACCTGCTTAAAACACGGAGAGGGAACCTGCTTAGAACACGGAGAGGGAACCTGCTTAAAACACGGAGAGGGAACCTGCTTAGAACACGGAGAGGGAACCTGCTTAGAACACGGAGAGGGAACCTGCTTAGAACACAGAGAGGGAACCTGCTTAGATCACGGAGAGGGAACCTGCTTAAAACACGGAGAGGGAACCTGCTTAAAACACGGAGAGGGAACCTGCTTAGAACACGGAGAGGGAACCTGCTTAGAACACGGAGAGGGAACCTGCTTAGAACACGGAGAGGGAACCTGCTTAGATCACGGAGAGGGAACCTGCTTAGATCACGGAGAGGGAACCTGCTTAGATCACGGAGAGGGAACCTGCTTAGATCACGGAGAGGGAACCTGCTTAGATCACGGAGAGGGAACCTGCTTAGAACACAAAGAGGGAACCTGCTTAGATCACGGAGAGGGAACCTGCTTAAAACACGGAGAGGGAACCTGCTTAGATCACGGAGAGGGAACCTGCTTAAAACACGGAGAGGGAACCTGCTTAGAACACGGAGAGGGAACCTGCTTAGATCACGGAGAGGGAACCTGCTTAGATCACGGAGAGGGAACCTGCTTAGAACACAAAGAGGGAACCTGCTTAGATCACGGAGAGGGAACCTGCTTAAAACACGGAGAGGGAACCTGCTTAGATCACGGAGAGGGAACCTGCTTAAAACACGGAGAGGGAACCTGCTTAGATCACGGAGAGGGAACCTGCTTAAAACACTGAGAGGGAACCTGCTTAGATCACGGAGAGGGAACCTGCTTAAAACACGGAGAGGGAACCTGCTTAGATCACGGAGAGGGAACCTGCTTAAAACACGGAGAGGGAACCTGCTTAGATCACGGAGAGGGAACCTGCTTAAAACACGGAGAGGGAACCTGCTTAGAACACGGAGAGGGAACCTGCTTAAAACACGGAGAGGGAACCTGCTTAGAACACGGAGAGGGAACCTGCTTAGAGCGCAGAGGGAATCTTCTTAGAACACAAAGAGGGGTTCTTTACAGCATTCTATTGATCGGGTGGAACCAGCAGGGCCAGTCTGGTCCTACAGCCACCAGGAGGAACCAAACAGAGAAATCTGGGAACAGAACTGCTTTCTTTAAGCCAGCTGACCAGCAGTGTGTTGACACCTGAGGGGAACGGATGTGAACCTCAGGAACCTCTTCTTCTTTAAGAACCTTGATGATCCGGTACCATTCTGGACCCCAGGATCTAATTAAACCTGTTTCCTCTGGAGAGGTTACCCAGCTCCAGCCATCCTTCAGAGGGAAGCTTTACTGGGTCTAATGATTCTGACCCGGATCTGTTCTGAGATGGACTGGACCCAAACAGACGGGTTACAGACACAGAACCAGGTCTGTGGCCCATCACAGGAAGACAGAACCGGGTCAGAACTGATCAGAGAAAACATTAACACCGGGTCCACAGAGTCAGACGGATCTTAAACAGAACCAGAGTGAAACCAGCACCAGGAAGCAGAGATCAGTTTACATCCCCGAATCAGAAAGGATTTACTCACTGCTGAAGGCGGAACCGAACCGGACAGTTCGGTTGAAGCCCGTTTTATGTGTCCATAAATGCGACAGTTGAAGAGCAGCTTATCGGAGCTGAATTATGTTAAAGTTTGATTATTCTTTTTTTTCTCCATCTGGTATTAAACAGATCAGCGTCGATCTAAACACAGTGCCGAAAAATTTAAATGTGATAATATAAAAAAATGTAAACGTTTATGGGCAGAACTGAGACTTTCACCGGGTGATCGCTTAGCAGCTAGCCCCACAGCGCCCCCTAAAGGCGGGGGGTAGAGCTGCTCATTTTGTCAGGTTTATTATCTTGGGAAAAACAACAAAAATACATAAATAATTATATTATTTTAAATACTTTATTTCCTCATGTTCTGAGCTCTCCGATAATTAACAGTGGATGTCTTTTAATAACCAAATAGTGATGTTTAAACCAAACGCTAGGTGGCAGCAGAGGGGAGCGTTCAACCGGAAGTCGTCTATGTCAACACGGTGAACCGTTTCCTCCTCACGACGCTTCTCCTCCGATGCTTTAAATCATGAAGTAAGTAATTTTTTCTCCTTTTGCTCGGGCTGGTTCTGCCAGTAGTGGACTGATGGATTTATCATGTCTGGTTCGCGTTTGGTACCGGTACCGACCTACTCCTGTGCTCGTTACTGAAAGCAGCCACCTCCCCCCGGATTTCATTCAGAATTTAACAAATTTAAATACATTTTTTTATTAACAGGTTTATAAATCGGATTAAATCCAAAATCAAATTATCTATTGATGTAGTAACATGCTGCTCTTTAAATCGGCTTTCAAATTGAATCCAAAAGTTTGATATTTTTGTTTGGGTTCGCTCTCCTCTTAAAGTTTAGGGTGTTCCTGTCTAAAAGGATGAAACTTTATTTAGTTTGGTTGTTTAGAAAAGATTCATGTTTGTTTAAAACAACGAGCTGCTGTTCTGTTGTGATTGGACTGCAGGGGCGTCTCTAGGACCAAAACCTCCAGGGCAGCTGGGTTCCTCTCTGGATCAAGATGGTCGCCATGTTCAGGAAGTTTTCAGACAATTCACCCAAAAAACATGAAAGACTATTTCTGATGATGACTAAATTCTCCAGATTAGGTGATGGCTGGGATTATATGACCACAGATTAGTTTCTGTGTGTGAGAATAACCTGATATCCTGCTTGTTGCAGTTCAGGAGCTATTTGGCCCCCTGAGTTCAGACAAACCAAAGCAGAGCAGCAAATTTAACACCATTTTTATAAAACATAAAGGCCGTTTCTCAATTCACTTGAACGTAAGTACAGACTCGTGTCCTCACCAAGTATGTTCTTGAGAAGAACACAGGAATGTCTGGACTCTGGGAGAATGGGAGCACGCAGCATAAATCTGGGTCAGTTGGAACAGAAGCGTACTGATGACATCACCACATGACCGGCTCGTCTATAGCTGCATTTCACCTCCTGTTATTAATAGTCTCTAGATAATAAGAAATGATTGCTTTTTTCATTTAGTGGTGGAATAATATTGAACACAGTCAGATAAACACAAATCAAATGAACATTTTTTCAAATAAAACAAAAAAATCGTCATCAGAGCCAGCGGGACTTCACACACGGTGCGGGTTGCTGCAGGCGGGCTAGGATTAGACATGGCTGCCGTTAGCTTTGGAGCTCCGCTGGTTGCCGGGGTCCTCTCAACTTTGGAATTTCTTTTTTTTAAATTATGCATTACATCAGTTAATGGGCCTTATAGTGAGGCTTAAAAGTATAATGTTCTCGTTTTAAATGATCCTAAAATGTAGTTATATGGAACAGCTGCAACAGAAAAGAGAACTTTTAACTTTCAATGGAGCGCTGCATTGAAAGCTGCTGCTGCCGCAGTGCATGCTGGGACAGCTGTCAATCTCAAGACTGGACAAGTCTGCTCTGATGCATGCTGGGTAAATAGAGAGGGGTTGAGAACAACATCCGGGGACTTTGTGTGTTCTCGGTCTGCTGTTCTTGTGAAGTGGAACAGCACTCGGGCTGAGGATGATGTTTCACGAGTACACTTATTGAGAAACGCTTAAAGTCCAATTTTTAGTAAATATCTGCTGCCATCGGTCTCTATTTTTAGGTGTGGAAAAATAAAATACCACATTTTCTCTCTACAGAATGTTGGTGTTTGTGGGAAATTATGTTAAAGCATCCATGGTTCTAAGTTAACAATCAGTTATCCTGTTCTGCCACAGACGTCTCTTACATCACGTTCAGAACTATGAGCCGGTGGGGGCCCTGCCTTTTGGCCCCACCTCTGATCGGTTCTGTGGGTCGGACTGTCCCCGTTCTCAGTTCTGCAGGCTCACTGTGATCTGTAGACAATCTGGGCCCCCATGAAGCCTCCAATGGGAACCAGAACAGGCCCTCAGATCAGAGGAAGACTAAAGGATGAAGAACAGCTGACAGAAACATCTGGATTTGTTCCAGAAATAAAATGCATCTTTGCTGATTTGTTCTAATTTCTTCCTAATTTAAATGAATTCTTTAGTGTCTGATCAAAGATTGCAGTTTAACCGGTGTTGGTTCTAAGATGAGCGTTCTGATCCGTGTGTCTTCAGTCCTCTGACCAAGGTGAAGCTGATCAACGAGCTGAACGAGCGGGAGGCCGACCTGGGCATCAACGAGGCCGTTTCATGGCACAGCGTGTACAAGGACAGCGCCTGGATCTTTGTTGGTTAGTCATGATCAGGCAGAGGCCCCGAGGGGCCAAAAGGCCCCAAGTGAATCAGGAACAAGATGAGAAGTTTTATCTGATCCAGAGTAAAATGTTTGCAGCTGAACTTCAAATTGAACTAATCTGAATGTCTGTGGACTTCCTGCAGGAGGCTTCCCCTACGAGCTGACCGAGGGAGACCTGATCTGCGTCTTCTCTCAGTAAGTCAGAGGATCCGTCTTCCAGCTGCTGTATCGTCTGATGTCGGCTGAAGGGCTGATTTATACTCTGAAACCAGGTCGTCTGCATGTGTGTCGCAGTGAATACAATTGTACCGCCCACAGGAGGCCTCTGATTGGTCAAATCTATATTCGCTCATATACGGATTTCCTGTTTGGTACCTTAGCGGCTTGTTTTGTTTGTATGACCGCCATTGTGGAAAATGACTCATGAAAATGGACCAGCTAGAAGAGCGAGGTGCGCGAAAACGCTGGGACTCTTTTTCCACCTGGATCCCCGCTCTTTTTCGCTCTCATGTCCCTCCATGTCGCACAAACTTGCCCCCAGTTCCTCACCGCCTCGGCCGTATCTAGACCCACAGCTAGTTCATGGTCGGCCATCTTGCGTTGTGGCGTGGAATAACAGCGTAGATCACGCTTCATTATTGGGGATAAATGAAAAATATCTGCGACAAGCTCACTGCAACACACTGGAATGGATAACCGGCCCTTAACGCTTTGATCCCATCAGGTACGGCGAGGTCGTCAACATCAACCTGGTGAGAGACAAGAAGACGGGCAAGTCCAAAGGCTTCTGCTTCATCTGCTACGAGGACCAGAGGAGCACCATCCTGGCTGTGGACAACTTCAACGGCATCAAGGTGAGAGGGCCAACGCTGCCCCCGCTGGCTGACCACTGGAACTGCATGGAGATGATGGAGCTGATGATGATGATGGTGCTGATGATGATGGTGCTGATCCATTTCCACTCTGCTTTCAGATCAAAGGTCGGACCATCCGCGTGGATCACGTCAAGGACTACCGTCCCCCCAAAGACCACGAGGACATCGACGATGTCACCAAACGCCTCAGAGAGGACGGCTGTGCCCCCAGAGATCCTCCCGCCGCCTCAGAGGAAGAGGAGCAGGACGCCATACCTGTGAAGAAGGCCAAGAAAGGTGAGGTCACTTCCTGCTGTCAACAAAGCACCTGATCCAGACCCATCCTCACCTCTTCCTCTGTCGTTTTCCACCCCAGATAAGAAGGAGAAGAAGAAGAAAAAGAAGGAGAAGAAGGAGAAGAAGAAAAAGCGGAGAGAGTCTTCTTCCTCGTCAGATTCGTCTCCTCGTCATCCGCCTGTCGCCGTCCAGGTCAAAGAGGAGAAGCAGGACTCCGCCTACGACAAGTACAACCAGCAGGGGGCGCAGAACGGACAGAGGACGGCGGAGAGAGGGAGAGGAAGGGACAGGGAGGAGGAGCAAGGCAGGAGGGACGGAAAGGACAGGGACAGAGAGACGGAGAGAGACCACAGAGACAGAAGACAAGACGATGACAGAGAGGACAGGAAGAAAGAGACGGGCAGAAGGAGAGACGGCGAGAAGAGAAAAGAGGACAGAGACGACAGATGGAGAGAGACGGATCGAGAGGACAGACGGAGGGAGAGGGAGCGGGACGATGGCAGAAGACGAGACAGAGACGACAGGAGACGAGACACGGAGCGGCGATGAAGGCTGGACTGTAGATGTTTCCTGTGATGTCACTTCCTCCACCGCCCGAGGTCTCAGCTGTCATAACACAGTGGCGCCTCCAGAGGGCGGTGGTGAGGCGCTGTAGAGAGAGAATGATTTTGATAATAAAGAGAATAAAAGATCCGGTTTGATTATTGATTCTAATGAGGAAGGTGGTTACCATGGTGATTCAGCCTTTGCCTGGCCAGCAGGGGGCGCTCCCAGCGAGAACCTGCAAATGTGCCTGTGTTTGCTGCAGGAGGGTAATCAGAACCTTCAGGTCCAGTTCCTCTGATTGGTCAAAGAAACGGAGAACAGGAACAGAGATTAAATCCAAAAAGTTCTGGATATTTCTCTGGATCAGAACCTGCTAGAAGGCAGTAAATGTCATACCCTTCCTCCACCTGTAGGGGGAGTAGAGACCCAGCCAATCTAATGCAGACCCTGGCAGCCGGGTTCTGGAGACACTGGGTCAGTGTTAGGGTGTTAAAAAAGATTAAGGATTTATTTAAGTTTTATTTTAAAATACAACAATTTAAAGTTTTCTATATATATATAAAAAAAGGGATGAGAAAAGCAAAAATAAAATATTTTAGTTCTATTTGAACAAGAAATGACTTTAAAACAGAAGCTTAAAAATCTTTTGTTCATTTCTGAGACCAGATGTCTTCATAAGAGCAGCAAACCTGAGAAGTTGTCATTTTATCGCAGAATAAAATGTGTGGAACCAAAATATGATTTTAATGACCTGTTGACCAATGAAACGACAGATATGTAGCATTAGGATGTGGGGAAGCAGGATGGAAATGAATGAAATCCTCTAAATCACTTCTCTCCATTCAGCCCTTCATGCATTTGCACACATTTCCTCACCACTGTGGTGAACTACTGTTAGGAAAGTTATGACCTTCAGTAATCTGTATAAGCGGGATAAAGGAGCAGGCTTTTTCACTAAGGCTGTAAACCTGTGGGGGATCCTAGGCAGTATTAACGATTATCACTCAAGTAGAAGTATAAATCCTACTGTTTAAAAACACTTTTGTAGAAGTTAGAGTATCAACTTAAGCTTTTTACTCAAGCAAAAGTGTGTATATAAAGTATAAAAGAAATGCGGGTAAAAATGTTAAGGACATGCTTTACTGCTTTAGCTTATTAAATTAACATTTTTCTACAATTCTTGATAACTTCCTTATACCTAAGTTTCTTAGTTTTATAACTAATGGCAGCAGTGACAAATTTAACTTGATCATCTTGAAAAAGGATTTATGTTGGTATGTAGACAAAAAAATCAGACAACTTTCATTGTAATTTTGTATACAGGTCCTCAAAATATTAGCATATTGTGATAAATTTCATTATTTTCCATAATGTAATGATAAAACTTAAAGCATTCATATATTTTAGATTCATTGCACACTAACTGAAATATTTCAGGTCTTTTATTGTCTTAATACGGATGATTTTGGCATACAGCTCATGAAAACCCAACATTCCTATCTCACAAAATTAGAATATTTCGTCTGACCAATAAAAGAAAAGTGTTCTTAATACAAAAAGTTTGAGAAGGACCTCTACACAAAAAACGTTTAGTAGTTTTCCAGACAGTAAATGAACATTCCCATTCCACAGAGTGAAGCAGTGATCAAATGTAAACAGTGTGGGAGAAAAAACATGGTGCAAAAAAAAAAAAAAAAAAACCTGCATTCATTATTAATATATATGGTGCAAATATGGTTTGGTGTTTTCAGTGTGATTCGGTCTGTGACATGATTTAGAGTTTTTTTCAACAGTTCTGCAGTCTGATGGCAGCGTGGAAAAGCCGTTGCAGAATCTGCTGGCCTGCATCCAAAAGGGCAGCAGGGAGAACAGTCCATGGTGGGGGTGTGAGGGGTCATTGATGATGTTACGGGCTTGGGACACACAGCGCTGGGATGAAATG
Source organism: Cyprinodon tularosa (assembly GCF_016077235.1). Lineage (NCBI taxonomy): Eukaryota > Metazoa > Chordata > Actinopteri > Cyprinodontiformes > Cyprinodontidae > Cyprinodon > Cyprinodon tularosa. The sequence goes on from NW_024039178.1 coordinate 566,334, forward strand.
TCTTTAATGGAGGGAAGAGGAGCTCAGATGATCCTCTCTGGTGTTCTCACCACTCTTCTCACCTTCTTCCAGTCTGAGGCGCTGCAGCCTCCACACCACACAGTGAGACAGCTGGTCAGAACGCTCTCTATGGTGCTTCTGTAGAAGGTGGTGAGGATGGGTGGGGACAAGTTGGCTCTCCTCATCCTCTGCAGAAAGTACAAGCGCTTCTGTGCCTTTTTGACCACTGAGGTGGTGTTTACATTCCAGGTGAGGGTGTCTGTGATGTTCACCCCCAGGAATTTGGTGCTGCTGACCACCTCTACAGCTGAGCTGTTGATGAGCAGTGGAGCGTGGTTAGGATGGTTCTTCTTGAAGTTAGAGTATCATGGATGAAACAACTGATGATGGTTTTGTTTTTTATTATCAACCGGCGAAAATGGGCTTCAATTAAAAAAAAACAACAAACAACTAATGAGCTTATTTTTAAGGAGTAGAAAGTAGAGAGTTCTAAGGTAAGGTAACGAAGTAGTAGTGCTTTGTTACTTGACAAATCTGTAACTGGGGACAGGCACCTCTATAGTCACTGATTTACATGATAAAAGGGGTGAAATTTTTAGTTATGAAGAATTTCTTAAATCCAAAATCTTTCCTATTACCTATAAGGAATTTCAAATGGTGAGAAAAGCTATTCCTGGTGGTATTCTCCAATTACTTAAAGGCCATTTTGAAAGGCAAGAGGCAGAGAAAGTGGACCCCACCCTCTTTATGGTGTAAACTTTATAAATCATCAATGTAATAATAAACATATAAGGAACTTTTTTTTTAGGAAAAGGGAAATTACTCTGAGAGGGAAATTTGTATGGTCCTCTTCTTTCTCTGATATTAACTGGAAAATAACATTGCTCCTTCCACACACATTTGCTATTTCTAAAAAAATAAAAGAAATCCAATATAAAGTTATACATAACATTTACCCTACTAACGCTTTTTTTTTTAGCAATATTTGTCAATATTGATGTCAACTGTGTATTCTGTTATACTGAGGAGGAAACAATTAAGCACCTATTTTTTAATGTAAATTTTCACAGATATTCTGAAAAGAAGTTGAGGTTTACATCATATCACACTCCAACACACCAATTAAATTACAAGCCAAAGATATCATCTTATACTATACTAATAATGATGCAATTCTTGGTTAACTTGATTATGCTAATTGCAAAATTCCACATACACAAAACCAAATTTTCCAGAGGTCGATCTTTCTTCCCAGTGTTTGAAAATGATTCAAAAAATTACTTCAATTGTATCCAAAGAATCAACAATAAAAGATGTATACACACTGTTAACGTAATTAAGGAAATATTTGGAGAAATTTAATATATCTTGCCATTTTTGTTTTTTTTGTTTTGTTTAAATCTGTTCCGTTATTTATTTAAGTTAAAGTATGTTATATCTTAATTTTATTAAACATTTATTTTGAGATACTCTTCTATATCTTGTGTTTTTTTATTTTTTGCTTTTTTTGTCAATGTTTTGTAATTTTCAACTTTTCAATAAAGTTTTGAATATTAAAAAAAAAGAACAGCTCAGCAATAGTGATAAATTTTTAAGGCGTCATGAGGCGTTTCAGGCCATTTGCAAACTATTGATACAGTCACTGAATGCTGCCACCTGCTGGACATTAAAAATCACTACAGGCAGCCTTTTTGACAGAATAAGCCACTGATCTCTATTTATTCACTGGATTGCTGATTGCAAAAAGGTGACGCCACCATCCGCCATGCTGGTCAAAATTGCTACATGTGTAGCATTTGGCTGCAGAAACAAGAAGTTTACCAGCTGTGGGAAGAGGTTCCACAGGTAGTTTCAAAGGTAGTGGATGAACTAACCAAGAAAAGTCTGGCTATTTCAGAGATTGACTGAGTTAGCAAATTGACATTGTGTCTAGTTAGAAAATAGAAAGTAGAGTAAATAGAAAGTAATTCACTCTGAAATATCAATGTAGTAATTTTTTATTAAGTGGATGGCACAGTTCCTGTAGTGTTTGTTGTATTTCTCATTTGAAAAATCTATGTGCGAAAATATATTGCATGTTATATTGATGAAAAAAAAAACAACTCAAACGATTGACCATATATATATATATATATATATATATATATATATATATATATATATATATATATATTATTAATGTGTCATGTGTAATAAGTTGATGTATTTTACATGAACATATTCAATTTAGCACTTCAGGCACATCTGTATTATTATGCTCCATTAACACATTAATTTTATTGTGGTGAATTTGTATAATATGTCATATTAGATGATTTAGAGACTTCATTGCCCTCATAATATGTAATGTGATGTGCCTATTTTTTTAAATAAGTAGTAATCTACTTATGCAATGAAACAGCAAGTCTGTGTCAAAGTGATGAATTTATCGTTGTTTGATGTTGTAGCGCACGCATTGTTTATTTACATTGTCACCGGTAACCAGCCAAAATGGCAGCCGGTGGCTTCACTTCAACCCCGTACTACCAACGGGCGATGAGATGCTTTCTTAAAGATTTTGGTTTAAGGGATGAACCAGATTTAAAACCAGTTTAATCAAATACTTGATTTTATTAGTTAGTAAACCACCATAAAGCCAAATAGGAACAGTTTCTTTAATTGGATCGACTTCAAAAATCCAAGACAAAAACTAAATCTGGTAAAGCTAAAACCGGAAAGGACTGCTCTGATTGGCTTGAGGAAATTTTGGACCCCTTCTGATTCTCCCGCCTTTTTATTCTAGGCAGTTGTCGACCATAAAAACTGCTCATCGATGTAAAAAAGGAAACCAGACAAAGCAATTCTCCAACTAACTGCTTTTATTATCAGCATGTAAGTAAAAAACTTCATTTAACATTTCAAAGATTTACAGCCATTTGAAAGCAGGAAGTTGGCGTGCTAATGATGCTATGCTAGCCTCAAGAGGAAGCTATAAAAGGAAGGGAAAATCTTGACATTTTCTCTTTTTTCACATAACTTTATGTTAATAAAAGCTTTACATATTATAAGCCTGAACTTAGAACTGCAAGTTTAAAATCTCTGTTGATTTGAATCCTTTGTAAAATGTCCTGAGCTACGGCTGGGCTCCGTTTCCCCTGCAGCTGTGAGCACTGCTCTGGTTGTGAGGTTTCATCGAAGCTGAAGGAGGTCTGAGAGGTTTGGTCAGAGGTATCTTCCCGAATACAACTGAAAAACAAAAGTTTGTGCTTTTATCCGAAATGCTTTATTATCCTGTAAAAAGGTCCCATCATTTCATTTGAGCAGTAAGGGTCGCGTTCCACCTGCTCTTAGTGAAACTCAGCAGCACAGAAAGAGGTCGGCAGTAGAAAATTAAGGCTCCTATGGCTGAACAGATTATTCCTCCTATCAGTCAGCAGTTAATGAGAAAAAAGGGCAAACGCTGCTGGAACTGAACCAGCAACCTTCCTGTCCATTAAGCAAAGGGTTATCTGGATTTACCTGGAAGCCAGAAACTGAGCCGAGGGTTTGTTAGTAAACATGATAGACCCCTCAGAACCATTTTATTTCACAGATGTTGTTTTATAGACCTAGATGAGCAACAGTTCAGATGCTAAAGCTCTCCTATCAGATCATCCATCGGATCAACAGTCAGTGGTTCAGGTTCCACAGCCACAGAAATCATCCTCATGTGAGAATCATCAGTCACTTCAGTCTAGATGATCCCTCAACTGGAACAAACCAACGCCACTGTGTAGGTTCCACTCAACTGGACAGAACCAACGCCACTGTTTGGGGTCCTCTCACCTGGACAGAAACAACGCCACCCTGTGGGGTCCCCTCACCTGGACAGAAACAATGCCACTGTATGAGTTCCCCTCAAGTGGACAGAACCAACGCCACTGTGTGGGGTCCCCTCACCTGGACAGAACCAACGCCACTGTGTGGGGTCCTTTCATCTGGGCAGAACCAAAGCCATGGTGTGGGTTCCCCTTGAGTCAGACTGAACTAATGCTGTGGTGTAGGTTCCCTCTACCGGACCAACGCTGTCACTGTGTTTCTGCATAAATGTTGAGTTTTTCTTCTGTTGTTCCTTTTAAGCCGCTCTGCTAAAATTAAGATGTTCGTTGTGGAAGACGTCCTGAGATCTTCCACCTCGGTCAGAGTTCCTGAAGGTTATCATTTGGACTTTGGCAGCTTTTCAGGAGCTTCAGATGTTTTTCTTTTTAAGCCAATTTAAATGGAAAGCATTAGTTCGTTTAGGGATTGAATGCTGGCTGATTTTATAACCATGGTCAGAGGAGTCGCCCCCTGCTGGCCAATAGAGGGACTGGAACTGGTTCAGTTCAGCATGAAGCCTGATGGCAAACATGGAGGAACACAGACTCTGAAGGTCGCTCTGAAGCGCCTCCATCGCCTTGGAGATTCAGGTTGGTTGGTTGAGATGTTCAGGAGGTTATTGAAATGTGACTGAATCCAGTCAGATGTTTGGATCAACAAGGTTCTGTCACCTATAAAGAACCAAACCCTTGAGAAACGGATTATTGAGATTAAGTTCAGCCCTTTTTATATCAAAATGTTACATGTGAGAACAAGTTCTGGTTCTGGTGACGTGTCCAAACTAAAGTCCATGGAAAGATGTTTTCTTCATTCTTAAACAGCTAAATCTCAGAAGGTTCTATCAGCTGGACTGGTTTGCCATCAGACTGAACCGTTGACGTCAGCTTATGACATCCTGACTTCTCGTTTCGGAACCGGTTCCGTCTCCTTCAGCCCAAATGGGTTTCAGAATGAAGAGCTGGAGGAAAAGTATTCAGATATTCAACAGGACCATCAGAACCAGCAACGGCCTCTTCAACAGGAGAGCTGGATAACTTTAACATCATCGTTTTCTGGACAAGTCAGCATATAAATCAGTAGACAAACCGGTTCAGAACCATGACACGTGGGTTATAATGGACCCTTATGTTGCAGTTTTAGTGTCTGCAGATCCATCTGAGGCTGTCAGAGATCTGCTGGAGGTCCAGGTCACCCAGATTCCTCAGATGAACAGAGTTCTGAAGACGCAGTGAAGCTTCCAGGAAGTGTGAAGAAGCGCCACAGGAACCCGTCCTGCAAAGAATCCGCTCTGCTCAGCAGAACCCTTCCTCCCCTCAGAGAGGTTACAGTCCTCCTCCCGAGCGCCGCCACGAGCCAGACGGTCCGATTGGGCTCAGACCTGCTCAGGGCCCAGCTCTTCCACCACCGCTCTCAGCACATGGAGATGGTGACGTTGATGCCCAGGTTCCCGTTGTCGGCGAACAGGTGAGCGATGGAGGTGTCGAACACCAGGCAGTCGCTGTTGACGATGGCGGCTGCCACCCCGTCGTGGATGGAGCGGGGTGTGGCCTCCCAGGTGAGGCGACGCCGGTTCCCGTTCAGCTCCAGGCGGTAGGCGAAGTTCTCAGCCTGCTTCCTGGTGCCGATGAGCAGCACCACGGCGAAGAACTGCTGGTGACCCTCGTACTTCTCCTGCTTCTCCAGAACCAGCATGAAGTGATGGCTGAAGCACGACTGCATCATGACCCAGTCCACGGCGCCAGGCAGGTTGATGTCCGTCGCTAGGAACACGATGTCCTCCCCCTGCAGGCAGCCAGAGGTTAGAACAAGTTCCAGACTGGATCATATGTTGGTTCTGATCCATGTGTGTGTGTTGGTTCTGACCTGCAGCGTGGTAATTGACTTGTGAGCGTGCATCAGGTGGGGCATGACGGCCTCCAGCGGTCCGGCCCACTTGCAGGTGGCCCCCGGACAGGGACAGGTGTAGGGCCTGAACTCGCACACCTCCTCATGCTCTGGTTTCTCACTGTGGTGCAGAGACAGCAGGCAGCCGGCGGAGGAGTACTGCAGGGGAAAGAACACGGTTACAGAACCAGAACCTGGACCGGCCCAAAAACACCTCCTCCTCCAGACCAGAACCACCTCCACATGAAGCTCTGCTCCCTCATGGAGGCGGAGCCTGAGGAGCAGTAGGCAGCTGCTTTATCACTCATTATTCTGCCAAAATTTAGTTCCACATTAATGAAGAGCACCGTTTCCATGGAAACGCTCCTGATCATTAAACCAGCTGAGGAATAAAAGATGATGAACAGCAGGGGGCAGCAAAGCTGCAGAAGCAAAGGAACCAGAAAAACTATTCTAAACTTTGGAAGCAGGAGGTGGGCTCCAAGATGGAGGTCCTGGTCCGGTTCTGTCCCAGCAGAACCTCAGGCCTTCCAGCTGAGAACAGCTGCTCCTTCAGACGCTTAAAATAACACTGGTGAAGATTCTCAGTCATCAAGGTCATAGTCATTCCAAAAACGTTAAAAAAAAACTAACGACTGGACTTTTTTTTTTTTTTCCAAATTTGAAGATGTTTCACTTCCCAATCAGGAAGCTTATTCAAGTTTGACATTTTGAATTGAAAAAGCTTCCTGGATGGGAAGAGAAACGTCTTCAAACTTGGAAACAAAGTCCTGTAGTTTGTTTTTCAACTTTTTTGGAATACTTTTAAAACTTTGGGTCTCCAGGTTCTCTCCGGGTTCTGCTGCAGTAAAATGGGTCAGGACTGCAGGTCCGACCCGTTTGACCACAATCCATGTTCTGGATGTGGACGGTCCAGATGTGTGACCCAAAACTGCTGACTCAGCTTCTGGAGAAGATGTCCTGGTTCTGGTGGTTCTACCAGCTGGTGACATTCTGCTCTGCATCTTCTGATGTTTCTCTGAGGAAATAGACCTCCTCAGAACATCTGGACCTATAGAGTCTAGTGGCTCTTCAGGTTCTGACTTGGTTTCTGTCAAGCCTCTGATCCAATATAGAAAAGACCTATCAGAGAAAAGACCTGACGGACCAGAACCGGGTCTAGATGCGGTTCTGTTTAGTTGGTCTGTGGCTGAGGAGCATTTGGACCATCTGAGGGTCCATCGTTCCCCATTAAGATAACTGGGTTAAGCTGGTGAAGAAGTCACAGTAGAAGAAGTCCAGCGGTCCTCATGATGATGAGCAGTTGTCTCTGAGCCCTACGAGCCCAGTCTGATAAACTAGATCTATAGAAGGAGCCAGTAGAACCTCCCACTCCTGGCTGTGCCAGGGACAGAACCTGATCTGGACCCTAAACCGATTCTTTAGGCCGAGACTAGCATTCCAGGTCTGTGTTCTTTAACTTTAACACACTTAAATACCCAACATAGCTAGCACGGCTAGCAGCAAACAATTCATCATAGATCTACAAGCAGACAGAACAAACAATGAATGTCGGTCCATTGGTCGGTAGGTAGCAACTAACACAGAGATGTAGAATCTGATTATACCAACCCGATGACAGGAAGTCACACAGACCAAGAACAAGGAAAGGTTAAAGTCAAGGTGCGACCTCTGTTGGCCAACCCAGGAACATCATCAGGACCACTGAGGTCCAAAACCTGGTTAGAAGACATTGACAGTCAGTTTCTATAAGGATGTTTGTTAGCTAAAGAGCTAGCCAACAGAGTGCAGCACCCTAGGCTCACTATGGAGCGCCATCAGAGATCCTAACTCCCAGCATCGGTCAGACTTTAGAACCATCACTGGAACCAGTGGAACCACCGCTCAGACTCTCCAAATGTTCCGCATCCCTGCTGGTATTTGTAGCTCTTTCACTCTTCATAAAGTCTCTTACTGTTTTTCATGAATAAATAATCTGCAGTTTCTCTATATCAAACTAGATCAAAAGAAGGTTTGGTCGTTTCTTCTAAAATTTAAACTGTTTTTCTCTTTACGCTTTGATTTTATCCACCAAGTTCTACTAGACTATACTGCACTATTAAATAACCAGAGCAGAAGATCCAAACCAGGTAAAAATCTGATGGACCCCCGATTGGCAGATTCAGTCCATTGATGTCGTCTGCAGGATTATGATGAGATGATGTCATGAAGCCCAGAGGAGAAGTTGAGTAGGAGCTTCTGGCTCTCGGTAAACAGACCAGTCTGCTGCTGGTTCTCCTGGTTTCTAACCACAGCCTTGCAAACAGAGGAAGGATTCCTCCGGTTTCATTTCAAACCAAAGCGACATAAAGGCAGCAAGAACCCAGGAATCAGATAGAAGGAATCTGGAAGCTGGAAACATGCAGTGAGGAGGTTTAGAACCTCCATCCTGACGGAGCAGCCATCCCAATCAAAGAGAAAACCGATAGCAGCTCTAAAACACAGACAGATGAGGTCAGAGAATGGATCTCTGGTTGGTTCTGAGCAGCAAGCAGCAGACAGAAAACCAAGGAGCAGGTTAGGAGTCAGGTTTCAGCCGCAGAAGAACCCGACACCTGAGGAGTGTCTGAGGAGATCAGATCAACAGGAAGCAGCAGAGATCAAAGGCAGTCAGGCTAAAAGGCCGAATGGTTAATAGCTGGCTAATGTGGTGGCTGCTGGGGAACTGGCCTGATGCTGGTTAACGGGCTGGACACTGGCTGAAGGGCCGGAGGCTAGGAAACGGGGTGGACGCTGGGAAAGGGGTGGCTGCTGGGAAACGCTGCGGACGCTGGGAAAGGGGTGGCTGCTGGGAAATGGAGCGGACGCTGGGAAATGGAGCGGACGCTGGGAAAGGGGTGGCTGCTGGGAAATGGAGCGGACGCTGGGAAATGGGGCGGACGCTGGGAAACGCGGCGGACGCTGGGAAACGGGGGGGGGAGGCTGGGAAATGGAGTGGCTGCTGGATAAAGGGGCGGCAGCTGGGTAACCGCACCTAATTGGAAATGGGGCGGACGCTGGGAAATGGGGCAGACGCTGGGTAACGGCGCGGACGCTGGGTAACGGGGAGGACGCTGGGTAACGGGGTGGACGCTGGGTAACGGGGTGGATGATGGGTAACGGGGAGGATGCTGGGTAACGGGGTGGATGATGGGTAACGGGGAGGATGATGGGTAACGGGGAGGATGCTGGGTAACGGGGTGGATGATGGGTAACGGGGAGGATGCTGGGTAACGGGGTGGATGATGGGTAACGGGGAGGATGATGGGTAACGGGGAGGATGCTGGGTAACGGGGTGGATGATGGGTAACGGGGAGGATGCTGGGTAACGGGGTGGATGATGGGTAACGGGGAGGATGCTGGGTAACGGGGAGGATGCTGGGTAACGGGGAGGATGCTGGATAACGGGGAGGATGCTGGGTAACGGGGTGGATGATGGGTAACGGGGAGGATGCTGGGTAACGGGGTGGATGATGGGTAACGGGGAGGATAATGGATAACGGGGAGGATGCTGGGTAACGGGGAGGATGCTGGATAACGGGGAGGATGCTGGGTAACTGGGAGGATGCTGGGTAACGGGGAGGATGCTGGATAACGGGGAGGATGCTGGGTAACGGGGAGGATGCTGGGTAACTGGGAGGATGCTGGGTAACGGGGAGGATGCTGGATAACGGGGAGGATGCTGGGTAACGGGGAGGATGCTGGGTAACGGGGAGGATGCTGGGTAACGGGGAGGATGCTGGGTAACGGGGAGGATGCTGGGTAACTGGGAGGATGCTGGGTAACGGGGAGGATGCTGGATAACGGGGAGGATGCTGGGTAACGGGGAGGATGCTGGGTAACGGGGAGGATGCTGGATAACGGGACGGATGCTGGATAACGGGGAGGATACTGGGTAACTGGTTTAGCTCTCAGTTTTCAGGACTTTCAAGCAATCAGTGGCATTGATAATCTTTGTGTTTATGGACCGTTTCTGTCCCGATCGGCGCTGGATGGACCGGGTCCATGCTGGCGGAGCCAGCCCAGCAGGAAAGGCAGGCAGGGTGTGGGGAAGAACATGGAGACTCGATAGAGCTGCAACGACGAGCCGACCAGCTGATTATTACAGAACCAACAGCAGCTGCGATGTTCTAACTGCCACAGAAAAGAAGAGAACTGGGTTCTGGAAGAAGAAATTTCTTTTCCTAAAGCCTCCAAGCAGGACAGGAAGAACCAGATCAGATCCCCACCAGGTACTAATCTCCCAGTAAATGGACCAGAACTCAGGTCTTGTCCTCTCTGACATGATGAGACCACATCCTCTGCTGCTGCAGAACCAGCCCCATCAGCAGCCCACCACCACCGTGCTTCAGAGAGGGATAATGTCCAATTTGTTCTAGATGTCTCAGACCGGGATCCAGAGACCCACCAAACCTGATTTAAAACATTTATAAATTACTGCATTTTGTCTGACGACAGTGTCTAACTTCACTTGCGCCGCTTCTCCTGTTAATATGGTAAAGCGGTCCAGAGCGTCCAGCACCAGGCTGCATGCGACACTAATTAGCCAATGAGCTGCTGTCAGTCTGGGTTGCTGCTGCTGCTGCTTTTAGAAACAGCAGGCAAAGCTGTGGCAAGCCGGGCGATGGGAAAGAAGGAGAAGATGATGAGAAAAAGAGAGCAGAGAAAGTGTGGACTGCTGGGTGAACTGGTGAAAGAAAGTGAAATGATGCTCAAAGATGACCCTGAACATTTAGAGGATGTTTGGCTCAACCTGCTGCTGTGAAGCAGGATTCTCCACCATGAACAGCATCAGAAATAAATATGGACCCAGGCTCAGAATGAGCTCATTGATATGTGCTTTAGAATGACTTAGTCTCCATTAAACCCAGGTTTAAAGCCTTGCAGGGCAGCAGAAAGCCCACTGCCAACATTAAGACATGAAAAAGAAAAAAAACAACTGTCAGTTCAGGTGTTTTATAAAATATGTGAATCCTGGTTCTGATGGAAGTTCTGGTCAGGAAAAGATCCAGATGAGACTCACAGAACCACATGAGGAAATATATGGTCCATCATCAGACATTCTGACCCAGTGGAGCCTTCAGGTCTGATCCACTTCCTGCTGGGAGCAGAACCGTGGCCCGGATGCTTCCAGAACCCTGAGCTGCTCCCAGGTTCTCCTTCTCTGGTGATACTTCTGAACCCAAACAGTTTGGATCAGAACCTTCTGGGCTCAGCTTTCAGTTGAGTCCATTTCACCTTTAAGGAGTCTGGAACAGAACCAGAACCTGCTGATTGGGTCAAACTGGACCAGTATAACTTCATCTGCAGCTTCGGGTCAGAACCAAACAGGAAGGACCCAGGGAGCTGGAGTTCTGGCCCCTGGGGACCCGCCAGAACCAGAAACCCAGATGAGTCCTGATAGCATCATGTTCCGAGGAAGGAGAACATCATCTTCATCACCTGAGCAACGAACAGGTGCAAGTTCTGGATCAGAACCGGACGGATCCAAACTACAGCTTTGTTTTGGATCAGACGGAATCCCCATGACGTCACCTGAAACGAGCGCATGTACGAGGAAGTCGCGTGCGAAGTGAGCGGTGTTTCCGTGGCGGACCGGTTCTGGTCGCGGTCCCGGTTCTGGTTCCTACCTTGCAGGGGAAGGGCAGCGTGGAGGCCACCCTCTCCATGGCCAGGTTCCGGATGCTGGGGCTCAGCGGGCCGCGGCAGGTCGGGCAGCAGCTCAGCTTCTGGCGGCACTGGTTGCAGACCAGGTGACCCGCCTGGCACTGCAGGATGGGCGGCAGCACGTAGTCGAAGCACACCGGGCACTCGAACAGAGCCGTCAGCTCCGGGGCCGGTCCGGGAACCCCGGCGGACGGGGGCAGGGAGCCGGCGGGGGACGGAGCCACCGAACCTGACCCGGTGACGGTAGCCTGGACACCGGCGGCCCCGTGCTTCCCCCCGCCTGCCTTACCGGCCCCCAGCCCCCCTCCTCCGGCTGAGGACGGGCGGCTCATGGCTGTCTGCTGAGGTCCGGTCCAGTCAGCGGCCCAGCAGGCGGTACAATCATTTACTGTTTACAACCCGGACGTCCCTCCGGGCCGCAGAGATCCAACATGGCGGCCACTAGTTTGTATTCGTTTGCGTCCCTGACCGCGGGCTCCCATTGGCTGGTTCAGGTTGGAGTGACAGGTTGTCAGCCAATCAGAGAGGAGGGGCGAACCATTACATAATGTTCCAAAGTGAAACAACAAACAGAAAAACTTCATTAATCTAATGAAATGGTTGGTTTCTCATGAAACATCTGAGCTAAAAAACAATAAATTAACACATTTAACGGAAACTTTAGCTCAATAATGAAAAAAAATGCTGATTATTTTCCATTTTTTATGATTCATATAAACTTCATTGATTCCAAAGAAAGTGAAATGTTGCTGTAAGTCAGATTAGTCAGATGTTTCTAAAGAGCTGGTTTAGATACTGAAGAATGAGGGAGATCTCCTGCAGAAGGGGGCATCTCTGACCTCAGTGTGATCATCTGGGTGGTCCTTCATGGTGAGAAGAACAATTCTGTCCACATGCTCAATACACCATAAGCATGTCCATGTTATGGTGTCAAAAGTTAAAAACATGACATAGAAAGGGAGGGGGGGGGATTTACCATTATGCCATACTAGGCTGTTGCCTAGGGCCCCAAGTTCCTGGCGGGCTCCACAAAACTCTGTTTACATGTATCGTTAATAAAACTATTCCTTATTATTATAATTATGTTTTTGATAAAAATCCTTTGGCTAAAATGCCATCAGAACGCTTATAATAATAAGTGTGTCTCAGCCCCCCTTCAGTGTCCACCACATTGGTACATGATACAAATGAAAAATGGATAACAGATAAGCACATCAAGGCTTGTCTACAAAAGAAGGACTGTGTTATTTACCTCAAAGAGAGGAAAGCAACAAGAAATGGGATAAGAAGAGATGGATAAAACACAGAACAAAACTAAACATCTATTTGCGTTAACTGATGTTAACCCTCTGATAACTATGGTGTTTTCCTGTTGCCTGGTCTTGTTGATAGATGTAAACGCTCAGCTCTGGGAACTTTCTGGCCATGTTGTTTGGCCTCTGTGTTATTTACAGACACACAATAGGCTCATTAAATGGCACCGCCTCCCTGACAGACTTTATTAAATCTTGGTATTTCAATAAAATGGCCACTAGGGGCCCGGCTGTGAGATTCAGTTACAACCAAAGGTTCTCCTCTTTCCGCTAGAGTCAGTGAGATCCGAAAGTTCTCTTGGTTCTGTTAGAGTCTGCAAGACCAGAAGTTTATTCTTGTTCCAGTCAGTGAGACCCAACAGCTCTCCCAGTTCCATCAGTGTCAGTGAGACTCGAAAGTTCTCCCAACTCCATTAGAGTCAGTGGGACTAGAAAGTTCTCCTAGTTCTGCTAGAGTCAGGGAGACTCAAAAATTATCCTGGTTCTATTAGAGTCAGGGAGATCCGAAAGTTCCTCTGGTTCTGTTAGAGTCAGTGAGACCTGAATGTTCTACTGGCTCTATTAGAGTCAGTCAGACCCAAAAGTTCTTCTGGTTCCACAAGAGTAAATGAGACCCAAAGGTTCTCCTTGTTCTGTTAGAGTCAGTGAGACCTGGAAGTTCTCCTAGCTCCGTTAGAGTCAGTGAGACACAACAGCTCTCCCGGTTCCATCAGTGTCAGTGAGACCCAAAAGTTCTCCCCGGTTCCATCAGAGTCACGGAGACCAAAAGATGCTCCTGGCTCCACTGGAGTCATTGAGAGCCGAAAATTATCCTGGCTCTGTTAGCATCAGTGAGAACTGAATGTTCTCCTGACTCTATTACAGTCAGTGAGACCCAAAAGTCTCCTGGTTCTGTTAGAGTCAGTGAGACCCGGAAGGTCTCCTAGCTCCATTAGAGTCGGTGACACCTGAAAGTTCTCCTTGTTCTGTTAGAGTCAGTGAGACCCAAAAGTTCCTCTGGTTCTGTTAGAGTCAGTGAGACCTGAATGTTGTCCTTAATCCATTAAAGTAATTGAGACTCGAAAGTTCTTTCTGACTCCATTAGAGTCAGTGGAACTTGAAAGTTCTCCTGGTTCTGCTAGAGTCAGGGAGACCCGAAAATTATCCTGGCTCTGTTAGAGTCAGTGAGACCTGAAAGTTCTCCTAGTTCTATTAGAGTCAGTGAGACCTGTATGTTCTCCTGGCTCTATTAGAGTCAGGGAGACCCGAAAGTTCTCCTATTTCTGTTAGAGTCAGTGAGACCCAAAGGTTTGGTCCAAATGGGACTTACCTTTTTTCACTTGCTGTGAGTCAGTAGATATGACCCGAACCAGAGGTTCTGCTCAGTGGGCCTGTGTTAGGGATCCGTCCTGCAGAGTGAGCGCTCCTGTCTGCAGCTTCTATCTGTGACTGTTTGGAGTTTTCTCCTAACATGGTGTTCAGCCATCGGAGCACTAAGTGCCCGTCATACCTCCAAACCGCTGCAGAGAAGCTCACACCTCCATCAGCACCAGCCCCTCCCCCTCAGCCTCTCTCCACCGCTCAGGTTGGATTGTGCTGCCAGAACCTCCGCTTGCTCATCGGGTCAGTAACAGGATGGGGCTCCGCTGCAGAACCTCAGTCGTCCTGCTACTTCTTCTGTTACCAGGTAAGATTGGTACAGGATTTTCCAAAAACAGTTTGATTTGAACTATAGCCTGACCAGAACCATCTGTAAATTCTTCAAACCTCTGGATCTCAGCTGGTTCTTCTTCAGATTCTATCATGTTGATTTGATGAATGTGTTGTTGTAGGGGTGGAGTGGGGGGGTGACTGATATGCAGAGCTTTTCTGTTCTATTCACTTCTGCTGCAGTTTTTCAGTAAGAATGTAACAGAACCAACCAGAACCGCTTCATAATAGGAAATAATTGGATCAGGTTCTGACCTAAATCCTAAAGTTCGGACTACAAACAGAACTTTTGCAGAATTTGTGGCTGAGCAAACATCTACCTGGTTCTGTTACCTAACCTCCATCTTCTGAAACATCAGAGCAGATGACTGCCATCAGATAAACTGAAGGCAGTTGATTTCCTGTCTGGTTCTGGTTCTGATGGATCACTCCTTCTCTTCTGGACCTGGATTTTTCACATAGCAGAGCTTCCTGATTTCAGTGTGACCTTCACGGCGGGTTTGAAGCAGAAGGTGTCCATCAGGATGTGACCGATAGTATGGTTCTGGCTCAGTCCAGATTTGGACCTTTTGGGCCACTGTGCGACTGGTTCGTTTCATAGACCAACTGTGGGACCAGAGCAGCAAACATTAAACATTGAAAACAGTAATGATTGAAGAGGCTTTCATCGGATCTCAGTCTGGACTCCAAATAATTAAGCTTTCAGTCTTTTTCTGAGCAGAGTGAACCAAAGCCCGGTTCTGTACGGGAACTGGACCCAAGAGCAATAAACTGTAATTTGTACATGGAGAATGAGAGTCAGAACTTCTGTGAGTGATTAATGACAGATGCAGGACGACAGGAGGAGGCATTATGGGTAAAATGGACAAGGGTCCCAGCCAGTGGCAGACTTAGGGGCCGCAGGTAAAGTTCAGTCAGGGGCCTCAGCCTCCGTATCCCAGTCGGCCCTGAGTGACAGATTAGGAGGGGCTGCCAGTGTTCAGAGCAATACTGTTAACCGTGTTGTTCCTCATTAATAACAGACATACCTGTTGGTTTGGAGGGAGCTGACATTTCCAGGACTCTCTATCTTTATTTTAGTTTTTGCTTATCAGTGTTAATATTTCAGTTATTAAGAACTGTTTACATAAAATCATATTAATGTTTTAATACTGACAGCAGCCATGATGATCTAAAGAACCTTTGGATGTGTTTCTTTATTCTAAGGGTAAATCGCTATCTTTGTTCGGGGTTGATCCATTTCTTTCTGTTTCTGTTCCAAAGTCAAACCAGGCTCCATCTCTGCTCTGAAATCAGACGTGTTCTCCTGCTGCAGTTATTTTGTTCTTATTGTTTTTATTTCTCCTGTGGACGAGGCAGGTCGACATCCCTGGCCTGAACAGCTGATCTGCTCCTTAAAGATCAGACAGGCTGCTAGTTTATCCCTGCGTGTCGTAGCCAGGGGCGGATTTAGGAAATTTGGGGCCCTAGGCAAAGACAGACAGGGAGCCCACTGAATTGAGAAGACAACACATAAAACAGACCCATTATACAGATAAACATTTTAATGAATACACATACATTTGTTCTGTTTTGTCCATCTCTTCTTGTCCCTTTTTCTTATTGTTTTACTCTCTATGTTTTGTATTCAGCTGGTTTTTTATGCCATCTCAAAAGGAATGCAGGATTTTTTCCAAGCACTAAACTCACTTAGCCGATTGCTGCTTCCTGTGCTTCCAAAAACTTGACGGCAAAAGTAAATAACTGAGTCCTTCCTTTTACTAGACAAGCAATGATCTGCTTATCTGTTCTCCATTTCTCGTTTGAATGAAATAATAGCTGCATGAATCGTGATAACAGACAAGATAGAGGAGAGCAAGAGGCGGGGTTACCAATCTACTTGCTCTGGAGAGCAGAGTTCGGTTTTATGTTTTCGCCAAAGTCTCCAGTAGCAGAAAAAAGTTGATAGATTTGGCTCTAGGCGCTTTTTTTGCATGAAGCATTCTGATGGCTTTTTAGCTAAAGTATTTTTTACCGTACCATACCACACCAACTTTATTTATGAAGCACTTTATGCACCGGACCAAAGTGCTGTACACAATCATAAAATACAATAAGATTATAAAATAGGAAAAAAAAAACGAGTGTAAAATACTTATTAGTATACAAACAGAATAAAACATAATTAATGTGCACAAGCAAGGAACAGTTGTATTAACCATACAGGTAAACAGAGCTTTATGGGGCTCCCAGGAACTTGGGGCCCTAGCCAACTGCCTAGTATTGCCTAATGGTAAATCCCCCCCTGGTCATAGCTCCAGTCCCAGTGCCGTATTGGCGCAACTACCATCTTGTTTTTCTTCCCATTCATTGTCAGGTTGTGGCGGAGCAGGTAGAGATTATATGAAAGCTGAGACACGAAGAGCTGGCAGCAACGAACATCAAGCTATGCACCGGTGTCATCAGACAAACAGACTACAGGAGCAAAGATTACAACATATTTCTACAACTCCTCATCTTCAGCTGTGTTTAGATGAGAGTTGGAGCCGTTCTGGTCCCCCTAGACCCAGGGACAATGAAGGACAGTGTCTCTAAGCCCCCTGAGGGAGAGTGTCTCACATCCACTGAGGGAAAGTGTCTCCAAGCCCCCTGAAGGACAGCATCTCCACATCTGCTGAGGGACAGTATCTTCAATGCCCCTGAGGGAGAGCATCTCCATGTCCTCTCAGGGACAGTAACTCCACACACCATGAGGGACAGAGAAAACACGCTCGCTGAGGGACAGCGTTTCCAGGTCTTATAAGAGACAGTGTCAACATGTCCCCTGAGGAACAGCATCTCTAAGCCCCCTGAGGAACAGTGTCTCCACATCCCATGAGGGCCCACCCATCATCTCAACAGAACCAGTCCAGTGTCCAACCCTGACTGGGTCTAACTTGTTGAATCTGTTTGGATGACAAGGATGAAAATCTTTGCTTTGTTTAATCTTAATATTTATGGGAAATGCAGGTAGTTTTTTTATGTTGTTCTCTTAACAAAACATCCTCTATAAACATGAGATATTTTATTGAATTTAGACAAAAAACAGCAGCTGGACAAGAGAAGCAAAGAGTGTCAGTCAGACCTTCTGGGTTCATTTCTGCACTTCTGTTTGGACAGCGTTGATCTGGCTTCTGTTTCTGTTCTTCAGGCCAGATAAAGCATCTCTAAACATTAATGAATATTTATAATTCCTGTGATAAAAATACATGTTTGACCAAATGATTTGCTTAACAACCAGATCTCGGCTACAAATGGAAAGACTCAAGACTTTTTTGTGACTCTAAGATGAGAACCTTGGCTCCGGGTTTGGGTTCAGTCCGTCGCAGCAGAACCGTTTCACTAGATCACCATATGAGGAAGAATCAGACTCTCCTGTTCATCAGTCATAAGGATCAGAACACTGAGAGCTGGGAGGAAACATGGATCCGGCCCGGTCCGGTCTGAGCAAAAGGTGCTGCTGCACACGATGTCCTCATCAACACCGGCCTGGAACAGATGTTCTCAGAAGATAACAGACTATGAAGAACATCTCTCCATCCATCATTAACTTAATAACTAATTAAGTAACAGAATAATTCTGGTCCAACACCTTCTTAGGGTTCTGGTTCAGCCCATCTGCAGGCAAACAGAGGAGGGAGGGGTCTGTCTGCAGCAGAGGAGCATCGACGCCGCTGCAGCTGTTGATGCAGAGATTAGAACCGGTTCTGAAACAGGACCAGAACAGAACCGGTGACTTAGAACAGTTCTATTGTTAAAAATGAATTAAAAACCTGTGTCTCAGCTAAGCTGCAGGTCTAAAATATACCCGAGCATCATTTACTAGGAAGCACCAACTTTGGACCAAAGCCGAGTCAGTCAGAACCTCTGTCCTCTGAAAGGTTCAGGCTGTTCTGCAGCTGAACCTTCAGCTCTTCATGGATTTCCTTCCTGATTAATGAACCCGCACCGTTTCCCTTCTTACTTATATGGTCACTGGGCTGCAGTGTTTTCTGAGGGAGACAGAACAGATCCAGCTGGTTCTGATTTATCACCTGCAGGGTTTCATGCAGCTCGGACCAGATTGGACTTTCTGTGGGAGGAACGTCAGCTGCAGCTTCAGTTTGTCCAACAGACTCGTTCTAAACTTTCACTCCACCATCTGTGTATAATATACATCAAATAAATCTGTTATGATTACAGAGCTTAATTACAGAGATGAATAATTGTTTCTAGTATCTTTATTTCAGACCTCTTTATATCACACTGCAAAAACAATGTAGAAAGAAGTAAAACATTCTTAAATTAAACGTATTTAGCCCTATTTTTAGATGATTTGCCAATGAAATTTGTATTTTTACTCTTTTAATAAGAAAATTAGATAATATGCTTTTGAAATAAGACAATACAATTACTTTTTCTTATTTTAAAATAGTTTAAATTGTCTGGTTCCATTGGGAAAGTGTTTCACTTACCTCCTAAATTCAAGAAAAAATGCCTTTATTTTAAGAAAAAATTACTTATTGAGTTTTCATTTTTTGCAGTGCAGACTGATGAAACAATTGAAACATTAAAAATTGAAACGTTTAATCTGAGTAAAGAATCTAATTAGAGCTGGAGTTTATTGAACCAGGGATTGGACTCCTCTCTTTAAAGGAATAGTACACCCAAAACATGATTAGCCTTCATTTTCTACTCACCTCCATGCTGAACAACACTCTGGAGTACTTTTTTGATATCTCAAATGCATCTGGAGATCTGGGAGGCCTCTTGCTGTCTGCTGACATTCAAATAATGGAGGTCTATGGTGACCGAGACAGAAAGGTCCATAAAAGTCCACAAAAAACGTGTCAATATTCCTCCATACTGCTCGTCCAATGTATTCCAAGTGTCCTGAGTTGGTAGGGTCCATAATTTACTCGAAACAAAGTCATTTAGAATGTTTTTAGAGCATAAACAGTAGTGTATAGGATTTCCTAAAAGCGCACGCCTGCGAGTTCACAAGCCTACGGAAACTGCAGCAGACCAAACCAGATGAAAGTGCGCATTCAGCGTCTGCTCTGCCGATAATGCAAGCGTAGAAGAAGAAATGTGCTGTTTACCTGTGCAAAGAAAGAAACAACGAAAGAAAAATGTCTGAGGACTTCAGTGTTGAGGAAGAGCATGAGTTCTTTGCCGAGCTGAATGCGCACTTTCATCTGGTTTGGTCTGCCGCGGCTTCTGTAGCGTCGTGAACGCACTTTTAGGAAATCCTATACTCTACTGTTTATGCTCTAAAAACATTCTAAATGACTTCGTTTCGAGTAAATTCTGGATGCTACCCACTTAGGACACTTGGAATACATTGGACGAGCAGTATGGAGGAATATTGACACGTTTTTTGTGGACTTTTATGGACCTTTCTGCCTCGGTCGCCATAGACCTCCATTATTTGAATGTCAGCAGACAGCAAGAAGCCTCCCAGATCTCCAGATGCATTTGAGATATCAAAAAAGTACTCCAGAGTGTTGTTCAGCATGGGGGTGAGTAGAAAATGAAGGCTAATCATGTTTTGGGTGTACTATTCCTTTAAGAATAACAGGCAAACCGAACAGAAGATTTTCTATGATTTAAACCAATCCTGTTTGGCCGCTTCCTAAATGTATTCATGATAAAGAACATCATAAAGGACTGATGTTGGAGTTTGAAGGACAAACACTCTCAGGTGCAGACATGTTTATGGATATTCCCCCCACTGAGAACCGGGTTCCAGAGCTTTAAGCAGAACCAGCGGTCTGCTCATCATGGACTGGACCGACGGGATTTAGAGGCCTTCTGAATCCGCCACTCTGAAGATGTTATGGAATGAGAGAGAGATCAGCAGGTTAATTGAGGAGGGAGATGAGCAGCAGCAGCAGCAGCAGCAGCAGCAGGATGTGCGGAGGATTAACTGGAAGAAACGGATCAGAAAAGGACAAAAGCTTTTAATCCGACGCTTCGTGTTTGAAGAAGTAAATATGGAAGAATCATTTAACCTCATCAGAAACGTTCCTCCAGAGATCGTCAGAGCTTCCTGTTGGGTTGATCCTGAGCTGCTGAGAAACTCTGACCTTAGTTGGGAGGGTGACCCTGTTGCTGGGGGCAACGCTGTTCTCTTGTTCTGCTGAAATTGATGGAGGAAAAGGAACCAATCAGATTATTGGAAAGGTTGTCATGACGATTAAATGATTGTTGAATCCTCAGCATCAACTATCTGAGGCTGATACAGCATCACCATGGTTCTGATCCAGTTATTGTTTTGGTCTAGTTTTTGTTCTGATCCAGTAATGGTTCTGTTTCCTCATCATGGTTTTGATCCAGTTATGGTTCTGATCCAGTAATGGTACTGTTTCCTCATCATGGTTCTGATCCAGTAATGGTTCTGTATCCTCATCATGGTTCTGATCCAGTAATGGTACTGTTTCCTCATCATGGTTCTGATCCAGTAATGGTTCTGTATCCTCATCATGGTTCTGATCCAGTAATGGTACTGTTTCCTCATCATGGTTCTGATCCAGTAATGGTTCTGTATCCTCATCATGGTTCTGATCCAGTAATGGTTTTGTTTCCTCATCATGGTTCTGATTCAGTTATGGTTCTGATCCAGTTACTGTTCTGATCCAGTTATGATTCTGATCCAGTAATGGTTCTGTATCCTCATCATGGTTCTGATCCAGTAATGGTTTTGTTTCCTCATCATGGTTCTGATTCAGTTATGGTTCTGATCCAGTTACTGTTCTGATCCAGTTATTGTTCTGATCCAGTTATGATTCTGATCCAGCAATGGTTCTGTTTCCTCATCATGGTTCTGATCCAGTTATTGTTTTGGTCCAGTTTTTGTTCTGATTCAGTAATGGTTCTGTTTCCTCATCATGGTTTTGATCCAGTTATGGTTCTGATCCAGTAATGGTACTGTTTCCTCATCATGGTTCTGATCCAGTAATGGTTCTGTATCCTCATCATGGTTCTGATCCAGTAATGGTACTGTTTCCTCATCATGGTTCTGATCCAGTAATGGTTCTGTATCCTCATCATGGTTCTGATCCAGTAATGGTACTGTTTCCTCATCATGGTTCTGATCCAGTAATGGTTCTGTATCCTCATCATGGTTCTGATCCAGTAATGGTACTGTTTCCTCATCATGGTTCTGATCCAGTAATGGTTCTGTATCCTCATCATGGTTCTGATCCAGTAATGGTTTTGTTTCCTCATCATGGTTCTGATCCAGTAATGGTACTGTTTCCTCATCATGGTTCTGATCCAGTAATGGTTCTGTATCCTCATCATGGTTCTGATCCAGTAATGGTACTGTTTCCTCATCATGGTTCTGATCCAGTAATGGTTCTGTATCCTCATCATGGTTCTGATCCAGTAATGGTACTGTTTCCTCATCATGGTTCTGATCCAGTAATGGTTCTGTATCCTCATCATGGTTCTGATCCAGTAATGGTACTGTTTCCTCATCATGGTTCTGATCCAGTAATGGTTCTGTATCCTCATCATGGTTCTGATCCAGTAATGGTTTTGTTTCCTCATCATGGTTCTGATTCAGTTATGGTTCTGATCCAGTTACTGTTCTGATCCAGTTATTGTTCTGATCCAGTTATGATTCTGATCCAGCAATGGTTCTGTTTCCTCATCATGGTTCTGATCCAGTAATGGTTTTGTTTCCTCATCATGGTTCTGATTCAGTTATGGTTCTGATCCAGTTACTGTTCTGATCCAGTTATTGTTCTGATCCAGTTATGATTCTGATCCAGCAATGGTTCTGTTTCCTCATCATGGTTCTGATCCAGTTATTGTTTTGGTCCAGTTTTTGTTCTGATTCAGTAATGGTTCTGTTTCCTCATCATGGTTCTGATTCAGTTATGGTTCTGATCCAGTTACTGTTCTGATCCAGTTATTGTTCTGATCCAGTTATGATTCTGATCCAGCAATGGTTCTGTTTCCTCATCATGGTTCTGATCCAGTTATTGTTTTGGTCCAGTTTTTGTTCTGATTCAGTAATGGTTCTGTTTCCTCACTGTGGTTCTGATGCAGTTATAGTTCTGTTTCGCCATCAAGGTTCTGATCCAGTTCTGGTTCTCTTTCCTCCGTGTTTGAGGTATTTCTGTTCCGTTTGTACAATGTTGTGGACTCCTTTGATTGGCTGCTGGAATAACGAGCTGTCAGGTGGAGCAGCTGGTGGAGGAAAACAGAGGAGCTGAAGGTAGATTAGTTCAAAGATCAATCGCAGTGGGACAGGGAGCTCTCTGCTCTCTACTTTCAGAACCAGAAGCTCTCCCAGCTCCACCAGAACCAGGGAGGAGATGGCAGGAACCCAACAGCAACAACCAGAAGATACAGATTCTGCTCATTTCCAGCTTCCTCTGTGGAGATTATTGGACTTTATTTAGAAAAATGTTCCTGAATCTTTTACATCCAATCTCCCACAACAATGATGATTATTATGATGGTGATGATAAGGATGATCTAATCTCATATTAACAATTAGATGATTCTCATAGCCTCTAATTGTTCAGGCGGTGGATCAGCCAATCGGCTCTCTCTGCAGAGCCATTTAACGGTTGTAACAAATCTCTGTACAGGCTCTTTACTTTCTAGACCTGGATTATTCATCTCTACTCTCTGTTTCATCCAGCTTCTCACTAAATGCCTCCTTTCTCCTCCCAATGTTTGTTCCTCTACAAGCTCTGAAGGCTTGAGAAGTTTTGGGAAGAACCTGATCTACTGAGGGGAAAATCTCATGTCTCTCTTATGGCTAGTTCTAGTTTTATTCATGCGATCTTAGAAGCTTAACACTGAGCTCTGAAAACAGATCAAAAGCCTAATTTTCACTACTGCAGAGCAGCGACAGAGACCTAAGGCTTGTTTTAGGTGGATAAAAACCAGATTGATCCACATCTGCTCTTTTCTTCTCAGGTTGCTTTTGTGCTCACGGC
Source organism: Cyprinodon tularosa (assembly GCF_016077235.1). Lineage (NCBI taxonomy): Eukaryota > Metazoa > Chordata > Actinopteri > Cyprinodontiformes > Cyprinodontidae > Cyprinodon > Cyprinodon tularosa. The sequence goes on from NW_024039178.1 coordinate 589,699, forward strand.
CGCTTTGCTCAGAAGCTTCTGAATGACCTTTTCTCCAACTACACCAATGCTCTGCGGCCGGTGGAGGACACGGACCACATCATCAACGTGACCCTGCAGATCACCCTGTCCCAGATCATCGACATGGTAACCAGACTTGCAGATGTCTGATTACGCTGTGGACTCTCAGGTCCTCATCTGTTTGGTCTTATCAGGATGAAAGGAACCAGATCCTCAGCACCTACCTGTGGGTCCGCCAGGTGTGGATGGACGCCTTCCTGATCTGGAGGAAGGAGGACTACGATGGCCTGGACGCCATCCGGATACCTAGCAGCTATGTCTGGAGGCCTGACATCGTCCTCTATAACAGGTACACAAAGCTTCCTGTCAGAGGTGCTCACTTCTTCTGCAGATTAAAAAATGTTTTCTCTTTCTGTTTTGCAGCGCAGACGATGAGTTCTCCAGCTCCATGGAGACCAACGTCGTCCTCCGTAATGATGGACAGGTGACATGGGACCAACCGGCCATCACCAAGAGTTCTTGCTCGGTAGATGTGGCCTTCTTCCCCTTCGATGTGCAACAGTGCCACCTGACCTTCGGCTCCTGGACTCATAATGGGAACCAGATGGACCTCTCCAATGCCTTGGACAGTGCTGATCTGGCTGATTTTGTCCCAAACGTAGAGTGGGAGGTAAGAGGTGACCTCAGCAGCTTGTCTTCTGTGGTTGGGTTTTCCTGATCCAAACTTCTCTCTGAGCAGGTTCTGGGAATGCCAGCCAAGAAGAATGTCATCCTGTACGGCTGCTGCTCAGACCCGTACCCAGACATCACCTTCACGCTCCACTTGAAGAGACGTGCCTCCTTCTACATCTTCAACCTCCTCATCCCCTGCATGATGATCTCCTTCCTGGCTCCACTGGGCTTCTACCTGCCGGCGGACTCTGGAGAGAAGGTTTCTCTGGGTGTGACGGTGCTGCTGGCGCTCACCGTGTTCCAGCTGCTGGTGGCTGAGAGCATGCCACCGTCTGAGAGCGTCCCACTCATCGGTCAGAACCTCCTGTCTCTTTCAGATAAACCATTTATTATTGGGTTGCCTTAGATCATCCCACTTTGGTCCTTGTTTGTTGGACACCTTTTAAAACTCTGCAGGCATAAAATAATGACATTTATGCGGAATGTCATCAGCATAAATAGGGTAAAAATAGTTTTTATTACCTAACCACCCCCGGAAGAAGAAACACAGGAGAACAGGAAATGTCCCGGTGCAGGGCCTTGGGGTACCCCACAGACCTTCACAATCACTGATATTACCTGCTAGTTGACCCAGAGGTTCAGTCCAGATGATTTCCAACTCAACTAAGTGGGACACGATGAGAGTGCAGAGCACTGATCTGTTTGTGTTTCAACAGGGAAGTACTACATCGCCACCATGACGATGGTCACTGCATCCACAGCGCTCACCATCTTCATCATGAACATCCACCACTGCGGCCCTGAGGCCCGCCCGGTCCCAAAATGGGCCGAGTGTCTAATCCTGAAGTTCCTTGCTAAAATCTGCTGCGTCAACGAGGTCGGAGAGAGCTGCCTTGGAAGTTCATCCAGGAAACAACCATTATCTCAGGAGGAGTCAGACGAGCAGGACTCAGGCGGCGGAAGAGGAGCAAATTGGGATGTTAATGGCCAAGCATGGGGAGGAAGGGTGGAGGAGGGTGAGACCAAGCAGACTGTCTGGAAGGAAGATCTGTTCGTCACCGTCGACCACTCTGACGAGAAGGAGGCCACTGGGAGGAGAGAGGAGGAAGAGGAGCACTCCCACATTGACCATGAGGGAAGAAGAGGAGCGTACGTTGAGGAGAAGAAAGGTGTTGGAGGTGCAGTTGAGGAGAACCGCAGGGAGATCTGGGTGAGAACCAAATGTGTGTGCCAACACCAGCGTCTGCTGAAGAACGTGGAGTACATCGCCATGTCGTACCAAGACCAGCGGACGGCGCAGGTCCGCATCTCAGAGTGGAGGAAGGTCGCCAAGGTGATGGATCGCTTCTTCATGTGGCTCTTCTTCATCATGTTCTTCCTCATGAGCATCGTGATCCTGGGAAAGGCCCTGTGATTAAGAACATCTGGACGCTCACGTTGCTCACGTTTTTGTTTGTTCTTCACAGCTTCACTAAACTGATGATGAAGCTACATCATCATCAACATTTTAAGCAGACATTTTTGGTCAGGTTCCTGAAGGCAAGGCTCGAATAAATATCCAGGAAGCAAACTGATCCCATGAGAGGTTTGGACACCAGGGTCCAATAAGGCTGGTTCTGTCTGGCTCTCCATCTTGTCTGGAGAAGAAATAGGTCTTTATGAATAGTAAAAAATAATCAGAATAAGTGAATCTTGACAAATGAAGTTTGAAATCATGAAATCATCTTCAGAAACAACAAACCAGATTCTTTTAGGTCTGTAAAGTAAAGCTCTGTGTTTACATCTTTAACCCTCTTTAGGGCAAGTTACCGTTTTAATCACTTGCATACCCTTTACAAATGGAGTCCCTATCCGTCAGAGAAGTCTACAAAGATATTTATATCCCATCATCCAGTAAAGATAATGCTACCTGGCTGTTAAACATGTTATTTCAGCGTTTTAACAATTAGATGACCTCATGAATTATATATTACCTACTATAAATTAAGTGAAAAAAGTTAACAAATTAAGAAAAAAAAAAATAAAAAGCCAATTGAAACCTTAAAAACAATAAACTAAGTTAAAAAGGTGAGATATTTAAGTGGTTTTATTGGCAATAATGCTCTAAGGCGGAGGTCTTCAACAGGGGGTCCGCGACTCCTAGGGGGTCCATGGAGGTACTGCATGGGGGTTGCTAAAATTCTGGTAGATTGGACTGCAATTTTTTCCACTAATTGAAATGTCTTTAAATCCACATTAACATGAACGTAAACACAGTGTAGTAAACTGATAAATGACACAGAAGATGTATTTCATTCATCAATGCACACATTCAGTGACACACAGGAGCTCTTTCAAGCTGGGCACCGTTTCATTCACAACACCTGTCCCATCAACCAGGAATCGGAATCAGAACATTACCCCATCTGGAATAGAGTGACTATAGGACCAGTTTGATATAACACAGTTTTATACAATATATATAAAATTAGGGGGTCCCCGCTCCATCTCACCATCAGTTTGGGGGTCCTTGGCCTGGAAATCCCCCTGCTCTAAGGCTATGTGTAGCAAATAAAAAAAAGTCTTCCACTCAGTGAATGCTTTTCATTAATTTCTTATAGAAGGACTTTTGTTATTTTTCCTAATATATCAGGGCAAATTGCCATTTCTTGTTATAACATTGAACTTCATTTTTACCATCAAAGTATACATATTTTTTTTTAATGTTACAAAAGTAATAAGGTCTTGTCCTGTCCTCCAATAACACTTGACCTGAAATTTAGATTCTCCAAGTATTTCACTTAGTGCCGTATAAAGAGTTAAGCTTTCTCTTCCCTGATTCTTTCCTGCAAAGACATCACTCTGAGCAAACACTTCAAAGAACACTTCATAATGTATATTAAATATCCATGAGACATGACAACAGATTTCACATAATTGCAATCTTACTCAGACCACAGAGGTTGCTCTGGGCTCGCTTCTTCAGAAAGCCACATCATTACAGCAAACACGTGTTTGTAAAATGAGGCATCACTTCCCCAAGCCACATCAAAATAATGCACCGTGTTCCAGATAAAGGGCTGGTTATCCTCCAGCAGCAGTGTGTCGCAGACAGCTTGTCACAGGTATTTTTGATTTATGCCCCATATTGAGGCGTGGTCTGTGCTATGTTATTAAGAGCAACTAGCTGTGGGTCTAGTTATGGCCGAGGCGGCGAAGAAGTGGGGGCAAGTTTGTGCGACAATGGAGGGACATGAGGGTGAAAAAGAGCGGGAATCAAGGTGGAAAAAGGGTCTCAGCGTTCTCACCTCGATCTTCTAGATGGTCCAACTTCACCTGTGGTTTTCCACAATGGCGGTCATACAAACAAAATAAGCCAGTAAGGTACCAAACAGGAAATACGCATAGTGTAGAGCGGATGTAGATTTGATCAATCAGATACCTCCTGTCTGCGGCACTGCCTGCGGTCACCTTCAAGTTTGGAAAGGGGCACCAGTGAGTCTTGTCTTGTGAGTATAAATTAAAGGCAGAGAGAGAGCTTGTTGTTAAGCATGATCCACTCTGTCTGTGGTCATCTTTTATTCCCAAATCTCTGTTATGTACATAATGAAGATGAGAACAGTTTATCCTGACAGAAGAACTGTTCTAATTAGATAAAATGCAGCTGCAGAGGCGCTGAGACTCTGAATGAGTCTGGGCTGTGAGAACATTTAGAACTTCCTGATGTGTTTGTGGTTTTCTCTTATCCAGCCATCAGTTTGAGACCATAGGATGGTTCCTCTCATCCCTACAAACCAGACATGACTCATTTTAATGAAACTAAAACAAATCATCAGTTCAAAGATTTTTTATTTCTGTTTTCCGGAGGGAAGCTTCTTAATTCCTAAAAACTGAGGATCCAGTGTTGGTTCTGATTCTTCACCTAATGTTTTTTCCACTTTATAAACCACAGCCTGCCGCATGAGTTCAGTGAATATAAAGGACATGTGATATTTGATTTACTATAATAAAGGATCTTTATAATAATTCTGTGTTGTTGAGTTTTTCTCTGAGACCCAAACAAAGGAACACTGAGTCCAACCCGAACGGTCCAGAACAGGAGGATATCTGGATGTCTGCAGCAACAGAGCAGGAATGGACCTGAAGCAGAACTGAACTGAGCTCCTGAAGCTCAGGCCTGGAGAAGAAGGTTAGCTATGAAGGTTATTTGTTTCAAAACTATTTGTGCATTGTAAGTGTGAATTTGAGAGAGAGAGTTACATTCTAAGTTTTATACGTGTAGAATAAAAAAAGAAATTCACAGGTGCACATTTTTTTTTTTTTTACACCTGATCAAATTTTAAGTACAAGTACACAATTCTTTCCTACAAGTTGCACATCAAAAACCTCTTACATTCTCAGAATGCAAAACTATTTGTGCATTAACTTTGGTGTTTTGTAGTTGTAGATTTTTTTAAAATCTGTCCCAGTTACAAAAAAAGTTAAACCTCTTCAAATTCTTGTGTACGAGTACACAAATTGTGTTCTGTGCAATGCACATAACAAATGTCTTCCGTTCAGTTTTGCTAGTTGATCTAAAACAAATGGTGCAAAACAAATTCAAACTTGTGTTAAAATCTTAAAAACACGAATGCAAATCAATGAATATAAATGCACAAATCTGCTGCTGTGACTTACAAATTCAACTTAACAAGTTAGGCCTTCATTTTCACTTTTGACACAAATGTCACACTGGTAAAAATGAGCTTTGACTTGTGGGTAGTACCCTTTATTTACACATACAAAACTTAGAATGTAACTCTCTATCTACAACTTCAAATTCACACTTACAATTCAATAGTTTTGAAAAAAATAAATTTTATAGTTAGCTTAAGCTGCTGCAGCTTCCCCTGATGGATGAGACATGAAGAACATGTATGCTTGCAAACCAAACACACCAGACTCTGAGCTGCTACAAGATCTTTATAACCAAATCCTTGCAGGACCTTTGTGTCTGATTGTTTAAATTTTAAACCTCAAGCTGTGCTTCCACTGAGTAAAATCCAGCAGCTTATCTGCTTCCTGTGACTCTGGCTGACCGTACTCCCTCATATTTACTAAGTAATGTAAAACCATCATTCAAACATCTAGGATCCAAACTCTTGTGGAGCTTAAGTCCGCAATCTCAGTCTTACACGCAGGTTTAAAAAGATGTAAAATAAGATTTTTATAAAAAGGATCAGAAAATGAATCCACAGAGGAGATGTTAAAATGGAAGTAATGTGCTACGGTGAGTTTAGAGCTGTATCGGATGGATACAACATCAAAACAAAGGGTGTGCCCGTAATCTAGTCTAGATGCAGTAAAAGCTGTGTTTCAAACAGCTGCTCTAAAAGAATCAGCTTTAACTCACTGCTTCAAACAAAGACAATCAGATCTAACAGCCTTAATGTGGCTTTTTAACATATTCTAACTCACAGATTAGAGCTGCAACCAAAAAAAAAAAAAAAATGCTGCTGTTTTTGGGCCTTAAACTCAATAACGTTCTGCTTATCCAGGCCTTCCTGCCATTAAGATGTTTAAACTGACTGATCTTTGGTGCTTTTTAGGTTTTGTTGCTGCAATGAATCAGAACCTTTCTGATTTCTCTTGAGGAGTCCCACAGGGTTCAGTTCTAGGCCCAGTTTGTTTCTCCCTGCATCCTCCACCCAGAATGCATGGATGTGATGAAATGAACAAGGCTCAGAGGTCCAGACCCGACATAAACCCAACACCAGAAGTCTTCTTTGTTCCGGACAGAAGTTTCCAACCGGAAAGGTTAATTTGTGAAGTAGAGGCCTTTACCTTTTCCTTTAAAACTTTTCAAATGTTTGGTTAATTGGGTTGGTTTTGATTACCCATAATGTTGACCTCTATACAAGAGGCTTGTGTTCATCCCTTAATAAATGAACATCCACAGGTCGACATCTGAACAGCTTTATCAGCCTAATGTTGCTGCTATAGAAGGTGGAGCAGCAGTGTGTCAGACTTTTGATTCCCTCTAACTGTGTCTGTCGGGGCTGCAGCTGTGAGATGAGCTCCAAGGCGTAACCTTCACAGGTTTTCCTACTGGGAATGGTTGGAAAACATCTTGGTTTTAAAGCAACCTTTAGTTTCTGCCATAGGCGTTTTTAGCCTATTTTGGCGGTTGCTGAAGCAACCCTAATTTGAATCAAATTACCTCTAAACTTTGAGTTGTTGTTTTAATACCGTATGCACTTTTTACAATAAAAAAAAAAAAGTGACATTTTTAAAACTATACAGTATTTGGTTATTTAACCCCTTCAATTATGTTCTGGTTCATCAGAAATAATAATAAACAAACATAATAACAAATAAACAGGCCTGATGGAGCTCCTTAACTAAAATGTTGACTAACGCTTTGAGGAAAAACTGCTGTTTTCGAAATATTAAGTCAAATGTCTACACCTGTTGATGGTGTGTTGGTGAAATGTTCACATGCGAGGTGCTCTAATGATTCTGAGACTGGTTTGTTTGATTATCTTTAAAACCACAACTTAATACTTACATTTACTGAATCAATAGTAAACCGTTATCATTCCTTTCTGTTTCTAGTTATTTGAATTTATAATCCATTTTATGATTGCCAGTCTAAAGAGGGAGAGGAGTAAAGGCGGAGCAGAGGAGCAAGGTGTGAAAGGTCAGGGAAAACCAGGTAAGAAAAACAGACAGAATGGCAGCAGGCCAAACAGCAGTTGTTAAACTGACATAGAAAAACATTTCATTGAGTAGATTATTTTACATATATCATGGAAGTAATTTTTGCACACAAAAGAGAAAAAATATTTAATGAAAACTGATTCAAAGGTTTCCATGAAATTTACAAGCTTTAATCGGTTGGAATATTCTTCTAAAAAATGCTGCTTTTTGCTTTGCTTGTTAGGTTTTTGGCACACGTCTCAGATACGATGCATTAGTGAATGATGGAGTCAGTCATTACCAAAACGCATTGAACAAGTTTTAAAAAATATGAGTAGAAAACAGTGAAATTAATTTTGTCTGGCCAGACAGCTTTCTGGGTGCTCAGCACCCCTAAGCCTCTGGTCCTATTATCGCCCCAGGTTTTTGCTATGGTTGTTTTTTCTGGTATTTAGATTTGTTTGAAAAATTTAAACCTCTGTGAGGCAATAAAGCATCAAATGGATCATATAGTATATTCCACTGAGTTCCATGAACCTCGGCCCCCTTCCAGATGTCCTTCTGAACTGCTCCGGGGTCTTTAATTCCAGTCCTGGACGTCTGCAACTTTAAGACGCTTCAGCACACCTGAATTAAATCTCTGATGACCTCCTCTGCATGTTGTCAAAGGGTTAGGGTTCAGATAAAAATCATCTAAAAGCCTCTAAAAGAAAAAGGAAAACCCAGGAAGCACCACAGAGACAAGTCACCCTGCTGCTCACCATCTTGGCCTAATTCTGATTCTCCAGGAACAGAACAGCAGTTCTTCCCTTAGGTTTAGGAGACCTAACCTAGCTACAGTACTACTGGATGGTTCAGAGTGGAACCTCTGTGTTGACTGACAGTCCATGATCAGTAGGCAGAAGGTCTCCCTGATCCCCTACAACTGTTACTGGAGCCTGCAGCTGAACAATAATGCATACTCAGCTTGCTGTGACCAAATGCTTGCCCGCATTTGTGTTTGTGGAGCATGACTTTGGTCTGGTCTGCTTCATGTTGAGTATGAAGCTACAGAATGTGTTATACTGCTCACCCGATAATGTCAGATCTTTAACTGCTGGACCCGGACCTGCAGAAACTGTTCTGAAGAGCTGCTCATGATTGGAGTCTCATAATATCTGAATTTAGAAAAATATTTCTTTGTCAATAAGCTTGTATTTTGTATTCGGTTTATGTTAATCAACTGACTATAAAAGTTTTATTTGAATCCTGCAAATTAACTATTTTAATTTTATGTTTTTATTTGAGGCCAGTTTTTAATATTTGAATGACAACTGAAGTCATGAATGGCACTGCAGTGGAGAGAAAAAACGTAATATTCACTGAAAACTGTGATATTTCAGATTCCTGCTATATCGATGTGTCAGAAGGTCTCCTGCTGCTCCTGAGTAGATCTATTATTTCCATTCAATTCAGTCTATTTCTATAGCGCCAATTCACAACACACGTCATCTCAAGGCACTTTACAGTTCAACCAGATCATACAGTCAAACTGATTTCAAGTTTTCTATCTCAGGAAAACCAGTTGATTGCATTGATTCATTGATGCAAAGGCAATCCCTCACACTAAGCATGCTTGTAGCGACAGTGGAGAGGAAAAACTCCCCTTTAACAGGAAGAAACCTCCAGCAGAACCAGGCTCAGTGTGAGCGGCCATCTGCCGAGGCCGACTGGGGTTCAAGGAGACAGAAGCAGAGATACAAAAAGCAGCTGTAAAAGGCAGAAAACACACAGCCAGGCAGACGAGCTCCATGTCAGAGGATGAAGAGAGCACATCCAACCAGTCACAGTCAGAGAAACAGGACTACACTGAAAAATAGGCTGATATCTAACATTTATAAACAAGAACTTACACATTTGTCAGGGTCAGAGAATAGAGATAGAATGAAGCAGATTGATAAAATAGGGGTCCAAATGTCCTCCAGCAGCCTAAGCCTATAGCAGCATAACTATAGAGATAGCTCAGGATAACCTAACTATAAGCTTTATCAAAAAGGAAAGTTTTAAGCCTACCCTTAAAAGTACACAGGGTGTTTGCCTCACCAACTTAAACTGGTAGTTGGTTCCACAGGAGAGGAGCCTAATAACTAAAAGATCTGCCTCCCATTCTACTTTTAGAAATTCTAGTAAACCTGCAGATTAAGAGCGAAGTGCTCTGTTAGAAACTTAAGGAACATTCAGATCTCTGATATAAGATGGAGCTTTTAAGGCTTTATATGTGAGAAGGAGTATTTTAAATTCTATTCTTTATCTCGTTATCTTTGCTCAATCCAACCTCCTTGCTGCAGTACTGGTTATCAGCCAGCAGATGGAGTCAGAGTCCTCTAGATAACAAAGGAAAACCAGATTGATTAAAATCATTGTACTGATTCTTAGCACTTTGATTAATTGGGTCTGTGGGGTCCCATCAGTTCTGGGTTCTGTTTATTTGAACAGCGTTGGGTCACAACAGTACAGAATTAAGGGATTAATAAAGTAATTCTGATTCTGATACAGGATTACTAAGTGGGAACAAACAGCTCAGTTCTGTGCAGCTGCAATACAGTCCTAACAGAACCTGGTCTGCTTATACAGAGAAACTATAAGGTTGTTTCCTGAGTCTAACCCAAGGAAATGAAACCGCCCGCAGAATCAGAACCAGAACCACGCAGGCTCAGTATGAAGGAGCATCTGCTATGAGCAACTCAAAGTTGAAGGTAAAAAACAAAAAAACACAGAAGTACTGGTGAACAGATTTTGTGAGAAAGTACAAGGTTGTGAATCTGATTCCAGTTTTATAGACAAATATAGCCCTAGTTTAAAGTACCTTATAGTACTAAAGTGCTTTGAGGGGATTGTATGGTATTTCATCTGATTGGAAATAAAGCATAAATTAAGAATTAAGACGTGAATGACTGTTGGACACACAGGATAACCTGAGTCACTCGAACTATAAGCTTTATGAAATGGGAACGTTTTAAGTCTTTTAAGACTTTTAGTCTTAAAAGTGGACATGGTTTCTGCAGGCTCCTCTCCTGTGGAACCAACTCCCAGCTTTATAGCCTGTGATGCAGACACACTGTACTTTTAAGGCTAAGCTTCAAACTTTCCTTTTTAAGATTGTCAGTCACCAATTTTATGAATGAAAATAATTTCTTTATCTTTGTATTCCATGCCTTCAATTCAGTCTTTATTGTATTTAATGTAACATTTTAGGCCATTATGAGATCATTTGAGAGATTTAAAATGTTTTAATCTGATGTTTAATTTACTTGAGTTGCCTATCACCAATTTTGTGGTACTGATCCACATTTAGGCTAATATGTGACATATGTTATATGTAGCCTAGGCGGAAGTTGAACGGATAAACTGATTACCCGACTTCATCCGTCTACGACACAGCCAATCAGCTTTGAACCACACCTCCACAAAAACCAATCAGCATCCAAAGTTCATCTTAAAAGGCCTCAGATCTGCAACTCGTCTGCTGCCTGGTGCACAGACGGTGGTTGCGCCGTGTGACTTCATTCAGATGACCCCGTTTCAACCCACCTCCAGCGTCTCCTCCACCATCGCAGCTAAAGCTTCATCAGAGTGGCATTCCTCCTGGACTTTTACTCATTTCAACCTGTCCGGCAGAAGACCGCCATGTTGAGCCTGGTTCTGCCAGAGGTTTCTTCCCAACGGGGAGCTTTTCCTCTCCACTGTCGCTTCATGCTTGCTCATCATGGACAGGTTCTCTCAACCTGTGTTATCCAAACAGGACTTCCATCTTCCAGGTCCCTGAGTGAAGCTCTAGTATCAGCTCACTCAGTCCACTGGATCTCCCCATAAGCTCAGCAGACCATCTCACTAACCAGCAGTCTGCAGACTAAACAACTTCATCAATCTCTAATCCACCACCAGTTTCAGGCCTGAGGGGAAACAGCCTCGTTCTTTACTTTAGTTCATGCATATCTATCAAAATTCAGCGCTATGTTTCCTGCCGAGGTCTGACCACCAAATACCAAGTAATTGTATCAATAAATTTCATCTAATTGTCTTTTCTCTCCATGTGAATTTTTTCAATTGAAATTTATATATTACAGGGAAAAGTCCTCATTAAAGCAAAGTAACTCAAATTAACCTCATTTTGGTAGGAATCATTTATAGAAGTCATAAAAACACAGTTCCTCACAGCTGTTCTTAATCAGATTTATTAGTAGCAGGCTAGGACTGGGAACGATTTTAAAGCCATAAATCTAAAGAAAAACATTTTTTACCCATAGATGGCCATCCTAAACTACCAGATTGGGAAACATCCCAACCTGCCAACAATGCACGTAAGACAGGAAACGTTAGCCTTTAGATGCAAAACCCCATCATGCACCGCAACATATTTCTGCAAAATATTCTAACATGAATTCGGCAAATATAAGAGGAATATCGTAGTTTGGTTTAAATAAAGCATTTTAGTGTTATTATAATTTAGTTTGTTGCAAGGATTTTACAGTTTGAAGAAATAGAAAATTACACCATATGCCAACCATCACAAGGATGTGCACGACAAGGGAGGGCTATATATACTGCATGCATCATTTAGGTAGTTAACGTTGTAATACTTCTTGAGCTCCTTGAGTTATTTACTGTCACAGGTAGGCACTTCGGCTGGAGAGTAAGTGTTGGGGCTGGTATGATTAAAGGAGGGCGGGCCCTCGCACACTGAAATCACGACCGGCCCACCAAGCAAATGCCCGATATCACAGATTACCAGTCTGAGCCTGCTTGGTAGTAATGACAAATATTTATTTTCTCTTTATTAAATACATAATAAGAAGGAACTACTGATGAGTCATGTTGATGCTCTGAGAGCCCGAGGAATCATTAATAAATCAGAAGAGCCAGTTTCCTTTTCACTGCACAGTTCTTACTCACTGGCTCCACTTTGCTTGCAGCACAGCTTTGTTTCAACTGACAGCAGCTGAGTTTGCTTCTGTTTGGTTGTTTGCACTGGAAAAATGATCTAGAAATAAGTAAAAATGTCTTTGTAATTGTATTTACCCTTAATTTGAGTAGGTAAATGAGGTAGTTTACCAATGGAATGAGTACTGTTACTCTTAAAATATTATAATTCGATAAAATACACTTTAAAAAAGACAATTCGATTGTGTTTTCTTATGTTGATCTAAATAATCTTGTTTCATTGGCAAAATGTCCCTTTTATCTCCTCAATTCAAGAACAAGTGCACTTATTTTAAGAAAAAATGACTTATCTAGATTTAGATTTTTTTCCAGTGTGTCTGCACAGATTAGTTCATTTGTTTTATTATCATTTGTTAAAATCCATTACTTTCATATTTGCCAACTAAGAGGTCACAGATGATAATAAACAGAAAAATGTTTGGGAGCCAAACCAAAATAGCTGATTCTGTAATAAGAACCAAACTCAATAGAAAACCCTCTGATGAAAATGCATCAGATAAAAATGAAGACTGTGATGCATATTGGGAATTTTACCAAACAGAAAAAAGCATCAGCAAAGTGAATTTGATGCATGAACTCGGATCATTTTCTATGATTTAACTTAAACGTGGAATTAAGAAACATTCAGAGCGAGTAAAAAAAAAAAAAAAAATCATTCTTGATTTTAACCCCAAGCCTGATGTTATTCTCCGGAGGAATCCGTTTACACAGGATGAGGTCACATATGCACAAAATCGTTAACATTTTCATTCAACAATAAAAATCTATGGGATTTTAATTAATAAAATACAGCTAAAAATATCATATTTTACTGCAATGATAGAAAAAAGGAACATACAAGCAAAAAAAAAACACAATAAAGAAAAAAATTGTGAAAATCAGGTCTTTTGATTGATGTCTTTAATCACAGTTTATAATAAACAAAAGCTGTTATCCGTTCCACACTAAACATGAACCATTCATCCATCCCGAGTTGGTTTCTCATGTAATGATTTTTCTTAATAGGAACTATATTCGGTAGATGATCGTTTCTTTGGGGTAAATCATGGTGTATGTAAATAAATACAAGAAAAAAAAAAGCTTAATTATCTCCTCCCATTAAATGATTACTTTTATGTTAAATTAGAATTAAACCAGAACTGTGAATTTTGTTAATATAAAGAGAAAAGAAAAGGAAATGCCATAATTCAGTGAATAGAAAGCTAATTCATGAGCACAAAAACAGCTTCCTACCAGCTAATCTCACTAAGTGGTTCCCAGTTCCACCACTGACGCCCCCCCCCCTAGAAAAAAATAAAAATCTTAATAAGTCATTTTTTCCTAAAATAATTGCATTTTTTTCTTGAATTGAGGAGGTAAGTGAGACACGTTGCCAATGGAGCTAGACAATTTACATTTACAATAAGAAATAAATATTGCATAGTCTGATTTCAAGAGCACGTTATCTAATTATCTTATATTAAGCTTAAAAATACTCATTGCATTGGCAAATCATCTTATTTACCTACTCAAATTAAGGGTAAATCTGCTTTAAGTATTTTTTCTACTTATTTCGAGATAATTTTTGTAGTGAAATTATCTTAAAGTTTTAACTGGCTCTAAATTGGAGCAGGTAGATAATCTGCCTAATGGAGAATTTCTTCCCTTTAAATATGAAAGTTTGATATTATGCTGTGGAAATCAAATTAAAAAAGACTTTTCGATATGAGTGAGAGGTTTATTACAGTTGTAAAGTGGCTTTAATTTTTTTATTTAAACATTTCTGATGATATTTCCTTTTGAAAGTTCTCAAAATGTTATTTACTCCTATCATAAAACCAGATATCTGGTCAGATTTATTCCCGTTTTGCTAAGGAGGAGTCCTGACACTGATGACAGGTATGGGCTGAAGGCTGAGTCATTCTTTGTGACAAACTCTCCTGACTTGTACGGAGAAGAGCTTCATGATGGCCGCCCGTAGATCCTTACTGACCATTCCATAGATGATGGGGTTGAGAGCCGGTGGAACTATGATGAAGAGGATACTAAAGAATTTCCTGATGTTTTGGACGCTGCTGTCGCTTCTGCCTTGGTTGAACGACACACTCAGGATTCTGATGTAGGAAAAGGCAATGATGATGAATACCCCCGTACTCACTGACCAGGTCATGGACAGACCTGTGAGAAACAGACAGGGTCACTTTAATATGGCGCCTCAGACATGGCCCAACGCTTGGTTGTTGGCAGCAGCCCCCACCGTAGATGTTGCTGATGGGGGTGGGAATACAGGCCAGGTTCAGGATGCTGCGGTTGCTGCAGTAGACATGTTGGATGACCCGGCCGCACAGAGGGACGTTCATGTGGAAGGAGAAGAGCACGGCGATGAGCAGCAGGGCGACGATCCAGGCCAGAGCGCAGCAGCAGTGCAGCCGGGCTGAAGTCATGATGGAGTGGTACCGGAGAGGTTCACACACCGCCACAAACCTGCAGAGAGACGGCGCCGGCAGAAAGACAGCTTTAATAAAAGAAGATAGTTCTGTCATCTAGTTCCACACAGGCCTTATAAAGTCTCCACCAGTCTGACTTTCACACATTTTGACGTTTAAATCTGGATTTTGTTTTTTCTGTTAATATAAACAGAAAAGAAAAGGAAATGCCATATCCACCTTCTAACACGCTTAACCCCAATTGGGGTCGTAAGGAGTGCTGGTGCCTATCTCCAGCTGTCAATGGGCGAGAGGCAGGTTACACCCTGGACAGGTCGCCAGTCCATCACAGGGCAACACAGAGACAAACAACCATTCATGCACACTTAAGGAGAATTTAGAGAAGCCAATTAACCTAACAGTCATGTATTTGGACTGTGAGAGGAAGCCAGAGTACCCGGAGAGAACCCACGCATGCTCAGGGAGAACATGCAAACTCCATGCAGAAAGGGAATCGAACCCAGAACCTTCTTGCTGCAAGGCAGCAGTGCTACCCACTGCTTCACTGAACAGCTCTAAGGAAATGCAATAATTAAATGAATATACAGCTAATTCATGACCACAAAAACAGTTTCCTATCACCTAATCTCACCAACTTGTTCCCAGTTCTCCAATGATGCCCCCCCGGGAAATAATGCAAAGAACTCCACAGTGCAAAAACGATCAAGAAATTAGTAAAAAAAATATTATTTCCCCTTAATTTAAGTAGGTAAATAAGATGATCCGCCATTGGAATTAGTATTTTTAAACTTAAAATAAAATGAGATAATATGCACTTGAAATAAGACAATGCAATTCTGTTTTCTTATTTTAAATGTGAATTGTCTTGTTCCATTGGCAAAATGTCTTTTACCTCCTAAATTCAAGAAGAAATCAACTTATTTTAAGAAAAAATGACTTATCTAGATTTCCACTTTTTCCAGTGCACACGCACTGATCTAAAAATAAATAGGATTTATCTTAAAATCAGAGTAATGGTTCTAAATTTGAGCAGGTAGATAATCTGCCTATAGGAGAATTTCTTCCCCTCAAATATGAAAGTTAGATATTATGCTCTGGAAATGGAATAATACAGTTTCTGTTTTTTTTTTTTTTTTTTTTAAATGTAAATGATCTGATTTGTAAATTTTATACCTGATTAAAATAAGAGAAACTAACACTTTTTTCAAGGAAAGGTTACTTCCTTCTATTATATGGTTTGTAGTGTGTAAATACTGGTTCATTTTCTTTTATATTCTTGTTTGTTATTTTCTGTTTCTCTGCACAAAGCTGGGATTTTTCACTGTGAAACATTTTATGAAATGTTTAATTTTTTTTATCAGCGCTCATGTTTTCCATGGCCTCATGTTTCTTGTGTTTGTACAACTTTTTCATCAGAGCTAATTCCTCATCTGTGTAAAAAAATACTTTGCAATAAAGCTTTTTCTGATTCAGTTTAATAGAAAATATTTAATCCACTCAAATATAAATTTAATTGCATAAATTCCCACGAGGCTGATACTGCAAAAACACCAAAGCAGCAGCAGCAGCATTAGCAGCACAGCACCTGATGATCATTCAGTAACTGATGATCTCATCACCTGTCATAGGCCATCACCCCCAGAATGGTCTGCATAGCAACACCGTATGTGTGCACACAGAAGCCCTGAGCGATGGCTGGGAGGTAGGAGATCTTCTGCTGCCCCATCAGGAAGTGCATCATGAGGCGAGGAAGGACCGCCGTGGCCCCCAGCAGATCACAGACAACCAGGTGGCAGATCATCACAAACATGGGTCTGTGCAGGTTCCTGTCTTTCATGATCACACAGATCACCACACCGTTCCCCAGCAGCACCACTATGTAGGCGAACAGGGCCAAGAAGAAGAGGAACGGGCCCTGTCCTGGTGGAACATCAAAACCCTGGAGTTCAAACACAACGGGCTGTTTGAGAGGAGCGCCCATTGTTAGGTTCTCCATCCAAAGCAGAGCAGAGCTCTAGAACACAAACAGACATGTCATAATGAAGCTACATAAAGTGACATTTAAGGTAAAGATGACATCCCTTCATCTGAAAGTAATCGTAGAATTTAGCAGATAGAAATAATGTGTACCACCAACCGAACACACAGACAGCGGAGCTCTGAGCCTACAGTCCTCTGAGCATGGAGGACGTCCTCCTCTTCTCTCATCTCATGGCTTTTCTGTTGCCCTCATTTTGAGTCGATTATTTAATGATGTCACCTTGATTCAGCCCTACTGGGCTCCCATGGCGCTGAGCCGATTCAGGAAAAAGTCCCCCCCACCACCATCACTTTTAGATGTTTTCTTTTACAGCACAGATACATTTAGATTGAAATGTTTCCTCAGCAGAGGAAACAGAGATTTTCTTTTTGATAGAGGACACATTAAAGGACTGTGGAGCATGAGTAAAGACCACTCTGAGGCCTAATCCTTTACCACCTTTATCTGAGAAGCAAAAAGCGCTGCACATAAAGCAGAGAAAAAACCTAGAGGAGACAGGTTTCAATGTTCAACAATGTAACAACATTGTTTCCTAGTGTTCCTGTTGATCATGCTGTGTCAGTAAGGCTAACAGCCATTTGACCTTCCAGAGGGTCTAATGCTACGTTCAGACTGAAAGCACTCGAAGCAGCAAAAAAACTTCGGCTGCTTCATTTATGATGCTTGTTCATAATAAGGTCAGACATTCAGTAAAGTGTGTCCAGATGCGTCTGATGATTCTGCTGCTCCTGCGTTCAAAGGCAGAGAGCGACTTTGCTATATTTGCTGTGATCAGTGGGTAAAAAGTAGTTTTAATATGTTTTTAAGTGACAAAGTCCACCTGAAAACTTAATCTGTCACTCAGTTCATCAAGATTACAATCCTGCCTATTATTTTGCTGTCAGAGCCGCTCAGATCCCCGTACACTGGCGGTCCTATGTCCCTGGAAATCCCGTTCAACGTCCTTACAGGTGTTCAAGACACAACACCCTATGTCACTCGGTTGGTGCTGAAACACCTGTAGCTTCTGCCAGAGGAACTGAATGAATACAATTATCTATTCCTGTACAGTGGTAAGCAGAACAAGCCTTGCAGCCTCAGAGCTGCAAGGCCACATTGGGTCCAAATCTGGCTCCAAGCACCCAGGGTCTGCTTCTGCCAGGAAAAGCATCACAGCCTGGCTGAGGAAATCTTTGAAGTACTTCCTCCACCATCTGACAATATCCTTATTCAAGGTCAGCAGCTTCTGCTCACAGTAAAAGTACGCAAGCACCACCTTCTTCTTCAGAGGTGACCAATAGTCTTTTTAATGGCCTCTCCAAATGTCTCCCAGGTCCCCAAAATGATTGTTTTTCGACCGAATGGGTAGTGGCATGCTTGGCCTCAGGAGTCCCGCAACCTAACTAGACTCGAAAGGACTTGTTCTGCAGCTTAAGAACATCCCTTCCTGCTGGTGACCACCAACAGGTTCAGACGTGGCCTCCATGACAGGCACCGCTGACTTTATAGCTTGAGTTACAGGCAGCTGCATTGAGAATAGAGGCTGAGTAAATGGCACACTCAGACTCCCTGCCTCCTGCCTCACCTGGAATCTGAGAGAAGCAGTTTTAGAGGTGGGAAAATATGTAACTATGTAAAGTGACGTAGCCTACATTAATGTTACCGGGCAAATGACTGCTTTAATGTTAGAGACAGGGAGAGTTTTAGCTAGCAGAAAAGTGGTTAAAAGAACCACAGTGGAACTTGGTCAGCATCTCTGCAAGATCAGACAGATTGATCCCTGATGTTGTCAGTGCCAGTGGAGAAGATGCACAACAGTCTGAGCTGGAAGCCGCTAGAGGCTCTGCACAGCCCGAACCTGGGAGAAGCAACAGACTGGAGGCCAACCCCAGCTGGATGTCAAGGGCATCTGTTACAGGCAGGGGCAGATTTAGGAAATTAGAGGCCCCAGGCAAAGACAGGCAGGGGGCCCTCTGAATTGAGAAGACAACACATAAAACAGACCCATTATACAGATAGAGAAAGAGGGATCTGAAGGCAGATACACTGGATTACATGGCTGTGCTCAGAGGAGGTATGATTAAAAGTTCCTCTGAACACAGGGCTGCTGGAAGTCATATTGATCAGGGGGTGCTGTGAATTTTTTATGCTGTTTTTTTTGGACAAAAGACCAATGAGCCTATAGGCCTATTTAAAATACAGTAGATACAAATAAATTAACTACTTTATTGTTATATACACATCATAGCACGTAACCAGGGTCTGTAACACACAGACATCATTGATCAAATAAATCAATTCTCACATGAATATGTGCACTATTGATTAAACTTCACAATGAAACAGACTTTATGCCAATTTGAAAAGCCGGAGTTCAAGAAGGGGTTGTCTTTCTTAAATTTTTCTTAGGAATGATTTTTTGTTTGACTGGTTTCAGACAAATGTAGCACAAAATATGATCCGTTTCTGTCACATGATGCAGCCACTGCCCTCTAGCAATGCAAGCCGGTGCCACAGAACATGAGAACGTTTCATTACCACAACGCCATGCAGGAAATTTGAATCAGAGTCAGGCGGGCAGTCTCCTCACTCAGGCTGCTCTCCGTTGTCATGGTTGCTGTACCAGTGTACCTCACTGAGATGGTTTTCCAAAAAAATCCAAAGTGTGTTTCTGTGCAATAATTCCTCCTCCTTTGTCATTAGACTATGTATATTTACTAGTCTGCTGCCGCGCCCGGTACGCCATGTTCTGGCTTGCTTGACATTGCCATGAAAACATAATTGCATTGAACTTGTGTTGATTAGGCCTCAAAATATGGTAAACTGTAAATGACCTGTACTTATATAGCGCTTCTTCAAACCAGGAGACTTGACCAAAGCGCTTTACACTACATTCAGTGATTCACCCATTCACACACTGATGGTGGCAAGCTACATTGTAGCCACGGCTGCTCTAAGGCTCACTGACAGAAGCGGGGCTGCCGTACACTGGCGTCACCGGGCCCGCTGACCACCATCAGTAGACAATGCAGGTGAAGTTTCTTGCCCAAGGACACAACGACAATGAAAGTCGGAGCCATGGCTTGAACCGTCAACCCTTCAAATTTCAGGGTAAACTCCTACATCCGACGCCACATAAAAATTCAAATACATGTAATAGTAAAATATAAAAGTCATTATCATTTCCCAAATTATTCCAAATAAATGTATGAGTTGTGCAAAGTATTTTTAATTAATTTTAAAGAAATCTCCCTCTCACCCCCACTTCACACGGCCTTGTCTAGACATGATACATTTCTGAATAAACTGGGTTCTCTGTGAAGTTGTTTGCTCCCTGCTTGCTATATCTTCATCCAAACTGTTTTACGGCAACAGCAGTCAGATCATCCTGAAGCCTCACAATAAATGGCTCCTGTTGTTCATTTAAACCATGACTCGTATTTCTCTATTTTTCCAGAGTCCTCCAGTAGTTTGTGCTTTGGCTGAATGAGATGTTAGACATTTCTGCGTGTGATTTGGAAACTAAAGGCTGTCAGTGTTGACTGCAGTGTTGGCCCAGAGGTAAGGCCCGCTTCAGCTCCAAAGGAGTTAAAATTCTACGAAAAAGATCTACGTAAGCAGGTCAGTGTTTATTTTTCACTCTGTTAGAGAAATGTTTGATGAAGCTGACCCTCAGGTCTTTACTGACCAGGCCGTAGATGATGGGGTTAATGATGGGGGGAATGATGTAGATGAGGATGCTGAAGAACTTCCGCATGTTTCCAGACAGGGAGGGGAACCTGTGACTTAAAATGATTATCAAAGAAGAGATTTGAAAGATAATGTACACAACAATGTGTGGCAGACAGGTCTGAAAGGCCTTGCTACGGAGGCATCCATCTCTTCTTCCTTGTTTTAGGGATGCGCTCAGGATCCTGATGTAGGAGAAAGAGACGATAACAAAGGTCATCGTACTTAAAGACCAGGATATCGCTAGACCTAGAAAAATAGGAGACAACAAGCAGTTAAAAAAATGAAGTTGCTCTGCACAAATAAGCAGAAAGAAAATAAACAAGTGCTTCTATCTACTTGTTAGACAGTTTCAGAAAAAAAAAAAACCCTGCAAAAATTCCCTCGATTTTAATTTTTGAGATTTGTGTTTATTTCCTTGTATAACAAAGGGATGGACGGACCGTAGATGTTACTGATGGGGGTGGGAATACAGGCCAGGCTTAAGATGCCTCGGTTGGTGCAGAAGACATGTTGGATGAGCCGGCCGCACAGCGGGACGTTAATGTGGAAGGAGAAGAGCACGGCGATGAGCAGCAGGGCGACGATCCAGGCCAGAGCGCAGCAGCTGTGCAGCCGGGCTGAAGTCATGATGGAGTGGTACCGGAGAGGTTCACACACCGCCACAAACCTACAGACAGAGAAACAACACTCCTTAGATTTGCATTTAAAGACATTCTCTCCTTCAAAGCTAAACTATTTTCTGATATTTTTCACTTTAATGTAAAAATTTCCTCAAAGTTGGTTAAATTCACTATAACTGAACTGACCTTAAAATTTTGTGTTTGGAAGTAAAAGCATATTTTACAATATATGATTAGATTCCCAGAGGTAGAAATAATATTATTGATGCTGAACTCTTTTAACCAAAACACTGAAAGTAAACTAGATAGATTTATTGTGTTTTAAAGTTTGCAATAAGGTTATGCTCATAATAAACATCCTCATATCAATACATGTTTAGACTTTGTCAGTTCTTAACACAGTGTGCTGGCCATAACCTAAAAATGAACCATAATGCACTGAGAAGATTGTCTCTAAAGAAATACATATTCAGACTGATTTCCATACACAAGCATTTTCTGACTGTTAGAACTAAACACATAAATCACAGTGACAATTCAACCTTGATCTTCTTACAAAACGGGTACATTTCTGGACTGTAATTACTAAAAATCAAAAGCATGTCTGCATAAACTCTTCTGTTTTCACACCTTCCTTACCTGTCATAGGCCATCACACTTAAAATAGTCAGCATTGCTGCACCGTATGTGTGAGCACAGAAGGCCTGAGCGACTGCTGGGATGTAGGCAATCTTCTTCAGCCCCGTCAGCAAATCCATCATGAGACGAGGAAGCACCATTGTGGCCCCCAGCAGATCACAGACCACCAGGTGACAGATCATGACAAACATGGGTCTGTGCAGGTCCCTGTCTGTCATAATAACACAGATCACCACACCGTTCCCCAGCAGCACCACTATATAGGCAAGCAAAGCCAGCAGAAACAAGAAGGTTCCATTGCCTGGCTGTACATCAAAGCCCTCAAGCTCAAAAACAATCGGCTGTTTGAGAGGAGTTGTTTGGTTCTCCATCCAAAGCAGGACAGCTCTGTGAATCAGAACATGAGAGATGAGAGCATATGGTAATCCCCAACACATTATTCAGACTAACATGTAATAACTATTTTATACAAAACATAGACGCCAACGATATACCTCCAAATCATGCAGATAATTCTCAAATGGTGACAACATAAAAAAATCAAAAATATCTAATCAGAAGCATCACCAGCAGAGATTATATGATACCACTAACAACCACTACTCTACATGTGAGCATGAAGTCAGTCTCCTCTCTGATGGAAGTGCTGAAATTGGTCAGAGCTGGTGATTGAAACTTGCCTCCCTTTAAAGGAGATCTGTTTGTCATCTTGCCAAACTTTGAAGTTACCATGGAAACACCAACTCCACCTAAAGTCCCTGTAAGGAGATTCAGAGGAGGTTTGTAGAGGCTGATACCAAATCAAAACACAGAAAACCCTCAACAGTAGCTGAAGAGTCTTCTAATAGGAAGATTTCAAACAATGAAGGGGATGGAGAAAGGTTTGGGAAGGAGCTGGCAGCTCTGTGCAGGGAAATGTTTCCGACTAGCATCAAGATGGGGGTGGGGCGTGGGTTACAGAGAAGCTCCAGAGTTATGGGTTAAATCCCAGCAGATGTAAAGTTATGTTTGGCTCAAATATGTTCTAATAACTAAAGTCTAGTTTTAAAGAAAGTGACTTGTGCTATCTTGAAAACATTTTCATATGCAATTTTGTGGAAATAGTGCATCGTAAACTACAACACTGTCATGAACCACGGACAGATGGACCCAGTATTCAAGGAGAGACAGTCAGTAGGAAAGTTCAAACGTTTATTAAATAAAACAAAACAAAAGCGGAGCTGTGGCTCACAGACACTGCAGGCGGGGGGCGGGGCACCGCCCAATCTCAGACACTCTAGGGGAGAAACACAGGTAAGTGACCACGATCAACTGATAGATCATCTGTGTTGGTCACTTACCTGGTTTAACAGTCCAGACCACGAACGTCCCCAGTGCTGCAGTCCCAGAGGTCATGCTGGAAGCCCATCCAGGTGAGGGATCCAGAACAGACAGGAACAGACAGAAACAGGCAGGATCCAGATCAGGCAGGAACAGAAACAGGTGGCAGGATCCAGACTTTCAGGCATTCACAGGCTTCCAGGAGGGTTCAGAGTCTGACTGGGACCAGAAGCGTGACCAGGTGGTCACGCACAGGAGCAGACAGGATCAGGTGAAGACAGGCAGGCTCAGTGGAAGAGGGTGGCCGAGACAGGACGTGGAACCGGAACTTGAAGCAGGACTTTAAACTGGTCTCCTCCCTGGAGCCAGGCTTACTGGATAAAAACTGAACCTCCCCACTTATTGAGCCAAAAACCCAGAGGACTCCGCTGGGGAGGAACAGTGGACGATCAGGAGAGGAGACAAACACTAAAACCCTCTTTCCACTGGCTGCCAGGATCCAGGACACGAACCAAGGAACAAAAACTAACATACAGGCTAACAGAAAGACAAGTAATGATCTGGCACTGACTGCTCAGGCTGAACTGAATATAAACCAGAGGAAACAGGTGAGAGGAATAAATTATAATTGAGGCAGGGAGGGAAAAATGACAGTTGAAAGGAATGACTAATTAAGGGAGAGTAAACAGGCCAGATCATGACAAACACAGCAAATTTTAATTGCTAAAACAAAGCTTTTCTGTTAAATCTTTTTTAATTTAGTTTTATGATTCAGTGATGTATTAAAACAAAATGTCCCCATCATACTGTACAGTGCCTAGATACGGCACACTTTATGAGTGAGAAATTGTTCCTCGTTTATGCTCAATAATATTACTGATATTTCAGAAATAATAGCAACTCATACCTATTCACAGTTGAAGACCACAACCTTATATGTTTTAGAGTTCCAAATATTTATTTGCCAACAACAAAAACACAGTGAATAAAAAAAATAATAATCATAATAATATGATATCATCAAAGAAAACATTGAAATCCATTTCTTTAGCGAATAAAAACTGTATTTACAGATGAAACTGTTTCGCAGGTGTTTGTTGGGTTCCCGGGAGATGAAGCGATAGTAGAAGGGAAACAGGACAGAGGTCCTCACAGAGGACTGTGCAGGGAAATGTTTCCGACTGGCATCAAGATGGGGTGAATGGAAGCCTCAAATGGAGATAGTCCTGTAGCAGAGGAGACAATAGAATTGTTTGCTTATTCGACCCATGGAAGGAGTTGACTCCAGTTAGTCTGATCTGATTCAGTGAGGCATCTGAGGCTGGCTTACAACTCTTGATTCATACGCTCAACTTGTCCATTGGATTGGGGATGGTAACCGGAAGTGAGAGAGACCTTGGCGCAAAGTGCCGAACAAAACTTCTCCATACATGGGAGATGAACTGTGGGCCGCGGTCAGACAGAATGTCCTGAGGTATTCCATGAAGCCGAAAGACATGTTTAATGAGAAGCTGGGCTGTTTACAGAGCTGTAGAGAGTTTTCTCAGAGAGACTAGATTACAGGCCTTGGAGAAACGGTCAATGATGACTAGGATGGTAGTCATACCTTTGGAGGTGGGGAGACCTGTGATGAAGTCAATGGCGATGTGTGACCAGGGTCGCTTGGGGATGGGCAAAGGTTGAAGCAGTACAGAAAGAGGTTGATGAGAGCGTTTGTTGCGAGCGCAGGTCGGGCAGGCTAAAACGAACTTCTTGACATCCTTCAGCAAGGAGGGCCACCAAATGCACCAACTCATGTGGGCTACCGTCCGACTGATCCCTGGTGGGCAGAAAACTTAGAAGAATGAATCCAAATGATCACACAAGCTCGGCTGGAGGAAGGTACATAAATTCTGTTAGGTGTCCCGGTTCTTATTATTATTATTTTGTCTTTGCCTCCGGCAGGAAGTCATCCTGCAAACTGGATGTTTTCGGACCTTCTCTCCTTGGAAGGATCATCTGAGCTTCAAACTGAGCTGGGGATTCAAACGGGAGGTTTGGATCTACATTCCCCAAGGGATCGTTTGAGCTTCACACTGAGCAAGGGATTCATCTCCACACCAACCCTTTCAAGTACTGCGGGATATCCAAATTACAGTCAGTTTCTCCGTTCACCTACAAACAACCCCATTCAGGGTAAACCCTGTCCACCCTCCACCGAATGAGAAAGACACTGGAACTACCGCACACAGACTGGAGTCAAAGAGTCAACCACTTTTCTGGAAACGTGAGTCAGCAACCTAATTCTTCTCTTCAAGTTCAAGAATCTAATTTCCCACTAAGCCTGAACTAACCGCAGTGTCTTCCCTCACTTTCCCGTTCCGGTTGAGCAGTGTTCAGAGCAACACTGGATTCTGCATCATCTCCTCAATAAAACTGTTAAACCTTTTCCCTGGTCTCTCTGAATTGGTTTCTCTGCATGCGGGTCCGAGCTCTTGATAAAATCATGACAGAACACTCTGGCCAAACCGCTGACCCCGCAGAAGCCATTCAGAGAGCCATTCACCATCAGCAAGCTGCCTTGTCCAGACATGATAACACCCTGGTTGAGCTGGTAAATTAACAGACCGAATTAAACCGCCGATTTACAGATCTAACTGAGGCTGTACGCTTTTCTCTCCAGGCTTCGGTCCCAGCCGGCGAGCTAGCCCTGCAGCAAGCTAACCAGGCCGTTTGTTCTCCCCGTGATTCTGACTGTCAGTTGGCTAATCCTCCCAGGTTTGACGGCGATACCAAGACGTTCCGTGGATTCCATCGTTCAATTCAACCACACTCCGAGTAAGTTTCTCCAGGACTCTGCAAAGATCTCATATATTATCTCGCATCTTACTGACCAAGCTTTGGACTGGGCTGAGGTAAGATTTTCCTCATCCTCTAATTATGGCTGCACTTTTGATCAGTTTATTAAGGAGTTCAAGTTAACTTTCAACCAAGAAACAGACAAATCACTAACCTCTCGCGAGCTTTTGAGTTTAAAACAGGGACAAAGATCTGTTTCTGATTTCGCCATTGATTTCCGTATTATGGCAGCTGCCTCAGGCTGGGACAAAGTAGCCCTTAAAAGTGTTTTCGCTCATGCCCTAAGCGATTCAATCAAGGACGAGCTAGCCACCTTAAATGAACCAGACTCTCTCGAGGAATTAATTAACCTCTCAATCCATTTGGATAATCGGATTCAAGCCCGCGCTAAGGAAAGGAGTAGTAAAACAGCTCCTTCCAAATTTCAGTCAAACAGTTTCCCCACTGAGCTGCCTGCTAAACCATCCCGGCCCGAACCTACGCAGATTGGCTTAAGCCCTGAGCAAAAGCAGCACAGAATGCGTGCTAAGCTCTGCTTATACTGTGGAGAGGCGGGCCATTTTGTTGCCTCTTGTCCCCTTTAGGGAAAAGCCAGGGTCCACCAGTAGAAAGAGGGCTACTGGCGGACCAGAAGATTTCTCCCTCTTCACCTCATCTACTCCTTCCTGCATTTCTGCTTTTCAACAATAAATCCCTCTCCTTATCGACCCTGATTGATTCTGGCTGTGAACAGAATAGAACCCCCTTCATGTTTTTGCCTTGGATGGCAGAGATCTGCCTCAGATTACCCACCAGACTATCCCTTTACAACTAACCGTTTCTGGGAACCACATTGAAAACATCTCTTTCTTTGTTTTCCCTACAGCTAACTCTGCATTAACTTTGGGTTTCGAATGGCTCCAGGCTCATAATCCCACTATAAATTGGACCAGCAGACATGTGGACTCACGGTCCACATATTGTATGGCAGCCGCCTTTTCTGTCATAATCCTGGCGCTGATGGTTGGGTTTTTTTCCTCTGCTCCTGCTCACCTGCCTAATTGGCCCTGTGGCTGATTACTGCCAATCTGATTCACCTGGTCCCTGCAGCTATTTAGGCTGTTTGCTTTCCTGCCATCAGCGTCAGATTATTCAACCTGTGTCATTGTGAGTTACCCAAGCTGTCAAAGTAAGTGTACTGTTCAGTGGAATTCTTCTCAGTTTTTTGCCCATGTGTTTTTGGTTTTTGCCCTTTTCCCTGTCTGCCCTGCTCACTTTGGTTTTTGGCCTGACTGCCTGGATTTTGCCTGTTATCAAACCTGGACTGTTTTTTTGACCTCGGCTTGGATTCTCCCTGGATACCTCTTCGGCTCTCGGATCTCCTGGTTTCTGACACTGCACTGGACTGGATTTCGGCTTCGCATAATCCCTCACGGACACTGTAGCTCGCTCTGCGGTGGACTGTCTCCCCCCGGGTTTCTCCTCTCTGAGTTTCGGACTGAACTCTCAACCAGGTCAGTGCTTTTTTGTTGTCTTCTCCACTCTTCATTCTTGTCACTGACCTGAGTTTCCTGTCTCAGCAGAGAATCAGAGAACCCGCTCTGAGGAGTTTCCATCGTCCTCTTTCAGTTATTTTTTTGAAATAAACCTGTTTTGAAACTTTCTGTTTGTCTGCTGAATATTGGGTCCAACTTTCAGTTCGTGTTACAGAATAATCCGACCAAATTATGGACCCATCAGCAGACAACTCCTGGCGCGAAGTAATAGACCAGAAGGTGTCTCAGCTTGAGGCAGTAGTCACTGAGATCCTCGCTCATCAGGAGCGATGCAGGGCGCGGGCTCCTCCTGCTCGCCGCTTCCCTTCTACAGCAGTTTTGGAGGACCGCGGAGGAACTTCGGAACCCCCTCGCTCCTCTGGTCCGGAGGCCATGCAGTTGGGTCGTTCACGCCTCTCCCAGGAGGACAGGGAGTGCCACTACAGGTTCCGGCTCTGTCTCTACTGCGGAGGAGAGGGACATCGGTCAGATCGCTGCCCGGTAAAAGGTCAGGCTTAGTAGGGAGGGGAGGATCCTGCTGAGCCGAGCCAGACTATCTGCCTCCCCAGTGTTTTTGCTACCTTTTACCCTGTCTGTTGGTGCACTCACCCACAGTCTGTCAGCCTTCCTGGACTCTGGAGCAGATATGAATTCATGGATGGGGACCTGGCCAGGAGACTCGGCATCAAGCTGCTCCCCACACCAGACTCTCATAAGATAGTCACTCTTGATGGGATCCAGCTTAATAATTCATCCCTCGTGACTGAACCTGTAGAGCAGGTGGTGGGTGGTAACCATGTAGAGCTACTATCTTTTCTCATTATAGACTCTCCTCAGGTTGCTGTTTTTTTGGGTTCTACCTGGCTATCTAGGCACAACCCACACACTAATTGGCGTAGGGTTGAAGTGTTTGGTTGGTCTACTTCCTGTTCTGTATCTTGCTTACGCTCGGCTAGGTCTGAGAGGCCTGTACACAGCGAGGACTCTGAATGTTACCCAGATCTGTCTAGAGTCCCAGTGGAGTATCATGATCTCAGAGAGGTATTTAATAAGGGTAAGGCCACAGCCCTACCTCCCCACAGACCCTTTGATTGTGGGATTGATTTACTGTACGGTTCCACACCCCCTAGGGGCAGGCTATACTCTTTGTCAGCCCCCGAATCCCAGGTCATGGAGAGGTACATCTCAGAGTCCCTCAGGGCTGGTATCATCCGTCCTTCCTCCTCACCGGCTGGGGCAGGTTTCTTTTTTGTCGGGAAGAAGGATGGATCCCTCAGGCCCTGCATTGATTATAGGGGGCTTAATGACATCACGATTAAGAATCGGTACCCCATTCCCCTCCTTAACACAGCTTTTGATCAGATCCAGGGGGCCAGGATTTTCACCAAGCTAGATCTCCGTACTTACCACTTGGTTCATATCCGGGAGGGGGATGAATGCAAGACCGCATTCAACACTCCCACCGGCCACTATGAGTATCTGGTGATGCCTTTTGGGCTCACCAATGCACCAGCAGTTTTTCAAAACCTTGTAAACGATGTACTCAGGGACATGGTGGGACACTTCGTCTTTGTTTACATAGACGATATCTTTATTTATTCCCGGGATTTGGAGTCCCACAAGCAACATGTTAGAGCTGTTCTTCTTCACCTCTTACAAAACCAGTTGTTTGTTAAGGCTCAGGAGTGTGAGTTCCATGTGAACTCCATCTCTTTTCTGGGTTTTGTCGTCTCCCCTGACCAGATTTCCATGGACCCCTTGAAGGTTCGTGCAGTCACCGACTGGCCGGTTCCTAGAGACAGGAAGCAACTCCAGAGATTTTTGGGGTTCGCCAACTTCTACTGCCAGTTCATCCGGAATTTCAGTCAGGTTGCAGCGCCTCTCCATACACTAACGTCCGCTGAGGTCAGTTTTTGTTGGTCAGATCAGGCAGACCGATCTTTTCAGAAGCTCAAGGCCGCTTTCTCCTCTGCACCCATTCTGGTTTCCCCCGATCCTGAGAGGCAATTTATTGTCGAGTTGGATGCCTCTAGTTCTGGGGTTGGGGCGGTTCTTAGTCAGGAAGCCAGGGATGGGAGGATTCACCCCTGTGCTTTTTTCTCCAAGAAGCTGTCACCTGCTGAACAGAACTATGATGTCGGGGACAGGTAGTTATTAGCAGTCAAGTTGGCTTTGGAGGAGAGGAAACACTGGCTGGAGGGTTCCAGTACTCCATTTCTGGTTTGGACCGATCATAAGAACTTGGAGTATCTGAAGTCTGCCAAAAGACTTAATCCCAGGCAGGTAAGATGGGCACTGTTTTTTGGTCGGTTTAATTTCTCCCTTTCTTACCTACCCGAACCCAAGAATGTTAAGCCTGATGCTCTGTCTAGGGTGTTTGAGGTGGAAGGGGATGGTTCCGGTGGTGCTGAGGCATTTGTTCTACCGGATTCGGTGAGGTTTGCAGTTACTAGGGTCAGCATTGAGAAGGAGGTCAGACAGGCTCTTCTCAACCAGTCTTGTCCTAGTGACTGCCCTACAGACCGTCTGTTTGTTCCTGCTGCTCTTAGAGGGAGAGTCTTGGAGTTCTGTCATTGTTTCCACTTGTTTTGTCACCCAGGTATTTCCAAGACCATTAACATTGTTCGGACTCAGTTTTGGTGGCCTTCTCTGTCTGCAGATGTGCGGGACTTCGTGGCAGCCTGTGCTCTTTGCAACCAATCCAAGGCCTCTAAAAGACCCCCCTCAGGTTATCTCCGGCCTTTGCCTATCCCAACCCGGCCTTGGTCCCACATTGCCATGGACTTTGTCACCGGGTTGCCCTGCTCCGACGGTTTCAGTGTCATTCTCACTGTTATAGACAGGTTCTCCAAGATGGTCCATTTGGTCCCCTTAGAAAAACTCCCCTCAGCCAAGCAAATGGGTGATGTCCTCATTTGTGAGGTTTTTCGGTGCCACCGTCTCCCCACTGACATTGTCTCTGACAGGGGTCCCCAGTTTGTCTCCCGGTTCTGGAGGGAGTTCTGCTCATTGTTAGGGGTCTCTGTCAGTCTCTCATTTGGTTTTCACCTCCAAACAGATGGTCAGACATCTTTGAGTTTCGGACTGAAATCTCAACCAGGTCAGTGACTTTTTGTTGTCTTCTCCACTCTTCATTCTTGTCACTGACCTGAGTTTCCTGTCTCAGCAGAGAATCAGAGAACCCGCTCTGAGGAGTTTCCATCGTCCTCTTTCAGTTATTTTTTTTTAAATAAACCTGTTTTGAAACTTTCTGTTTGTCTGCTGAATATTGGGTCCAACCTTCAGTTCGCGTTACATTTTCAACCTTTCCAAGCCTGAAAGGGAGGCTATGGAGAAGTACATTAAGGAGTCTCTAGTTACCGGCATAATCCGTCCCTCATCTTCAACCCTTGGGGCTGGGTTCTTCTTCGTGGGGAAGAAGGATGGTTCACTTCGGCCCTGTATAGACTACAGAGGTTTGACTCAAATCACAGTTAAAAACAAATACCCGTTGCCCCTCTTGTCCTCAGCTTTTGAACTGGTCCAAGGAGCCACAGTCAACGACATTCTGAGAGACTTTTTGAACATTTTTGTCTTTGTTTATATTAATGATATCCTCATTTTTTCCAAAAAACTTTCTGAGCACAAGATCCATCCTTCAATGTTTGCTTGAGAACAAACTATTCGTCAAAGCTGAGAAATGTGAATTCCACAAACCATCAGTTTCCTTCCTTGGATTTATCCTTGAGGGCGGACAGGTAACACCCACTGTGGAGAAAATTAGAAAATTTGGACTGGCGTACACCAGAGACTCGCAAGCAGCTCCAACGATTCCTGGGTTTTGCTAATTTCTACCGCAGGTTTATCTGCAACTACAGCCAAACTGCTCTTCCTCTGACTGCCCTGATCTCTTCCAAGGCTCCCTTTGTTTGGTCCTCTGAGGCGGAAGCAGCCTTTTCTCATCTCAAAAGACTTTTCGCTAATGCTCCTGTTCTCACTCAGCCAGATCTCTCCAGACAGTTTGTGGTGGAGGTAGACGCCTCGGATTCTGGAGTTGGAGCTGTTCTCTCCCAAGTTTCCGGTACCGACAAGTTACACCCCTGTGCCTTTTTCGATTGCAGACTCACTCCCAAAGAAACACATGATCACTTTTGGTATGAACTCTTATTGTAAGGATTTCTTTCATAGTTATTTTCTGATCAAGAATCCTTTGTCATCTCATATTAATGGAAAAGGCCTTTCAGCTCAGGATTACATTATTTGGACTTTTCAGTCTTAGACCATTGTCACAACTTGACGATTTAGCCAGTGTCTCAGGCGTTTCAGAATCTTCTAAAACTGACATTAGCTGAACTGCCTAACTTCTGCATAATGCACGGCAGCATAATGCCCATGAAATGTCACAAGCCAGTCTCCTGAGGCTTAACCTAGCTGCTGTTCACCGCTTACCAACAAAAAATAAAAAAAGAAGAGGATTCGCAGCTGTAGCAGATGCAGCATCATGTCTGTTAGTGAGTTTGTTGGTTGTGGGCATAATTTCACACTCACCTTCTTGCTCACCCTACAACTGGAACTGAGTCAAATTGATGAGATCATGCTGATGTTGGACAGCTAGTATATATACCCGTCTCAGCCTTGACTCTGGTCAGAACCATGTGGCATTTGCTGTGTGTTTAGATTTTGAAGTTTGCTCCTCTGGCTCTTTGCCCTCTCATTTTTCGGCTCAAGCTGCTGTATTAATTGTGCTTACTGAAGCTTGTAAGCTGGCTGAGCTGGCCAGTTGTAACCTGGCATTAGACCGATTGATGCGTGTAATTCATTCAGAAATCTATATGGCATCACTCTGGAAATCCTCCTGTAGAAAGTGTTTGGAAAAGGGAGGGACATTCATCATAATTATCATAAGTATCATAAGTCATAAGTTATCATAATTATCGTCAAGTTTTTAGCCAATCACAGCAGGAGTAGCAGCTGAGACGTATGATATTATTGATTTGTTTCATGTTTCATGGAGTTAACTGATGAATTAAACTCTTACCAAATCCAGTTGAGTAACGTGCTAACATGTTCTTAACTACAAAGGTAAAAATTGTGCCCTGCTGCTTGTTTTTCAAAAAGAAATGGAGTCTATTCCAGCTCTAAATGTCACAGCCATGTTTGTTTTCCTGTAGTCTTCCCCCAATAGTTGACACGATGACATCATACATGTCTCTGCATTTAATTGGTATGTAACATTTCTAGACTAAAGCAGATCTCTGTTTTCCCAAAGTCTTGCCACAATGGAGCATTCTGGCAACCTCTGTCACAGGGTAGGTAGAGAATATGGTGCATTTAACTCTGTCTTCCCAGCCACCCTCAAAATCAGAAAAATATGTCTTGCTAGAGGTTGGAGTTAAATATGTTTAGAATCATTTTCAGAGAACCAGATAATTCAGGCAGGCAAGGTGTTGTGCTTAAAATATTAATTGAACGACAATGTCATTAGGCAGAACAGGCAGCTGGCAGGATGAAAATGTGGAACAGTTTAACAGGCTGGTGACAGGTTAAAAAAAGCTAGTGGTAGGTTAGCCAGGTAGATGGAAGACAGCAAAGGTGAGTGAAGGGCTGGCTGTAGACTAAACAGGACAGATAGAGGCAGTTTAGGCACCAGAGTCAGAAGCTGATTAGAATCCAATGAGGGCAGGACAAGGACAGAAAGGAAGGAAAGCAGATGGTGCACACAAGCACTGGGAATGAAGTTCAGGAAGGCAACGAGACAATCTGGCAGAGACGGACTAAGAGAGGCAGGTATTAATAGGCAGCTTTCCATATGATTTTAATGTTAATTGGTAAGCCGCAGATGATGTTTTCACAGAATTAGCAGAATAGAGCAAATGAGGAGTGGGAGGAAAACAGCATTTCCAAACAACTAGCCACAAACTACAACTGCACAAAGGCTGGCTTCATGAAAATATTAATTAGAAACTACAGTAGAAAAATATGCGCCTTAACAATGCACCACACTGCTCCTACTAAAGCAACAATGCATGGTTTCTAAACTAAGTAGCCTAGTAGCTGAATCTGAGATATATTAAATGGCTTTTCAGGGCTGCCAGTGACCTTTGGGACTAAACCTGAAAGTTTAATGGGTAGCACTCCTACTGGCTAATGGTTGCAGTGCAGCATTAATTGGAAAGTGATCAGTTTGAATATAGTTTCCGTCATGATATTATACACTTTCCCTAGGAGGCAAAATTCTTAGCATCCTAAATATCTGCAACAATTTCTATGGAGCTTTTCTTTTACAAAAGCCCAATAAGACTCTAAAGGCATAGGAAAACAAGGTGGCATGAAACTGTTGTTCAAAACAAATAGACAAAGAAGACCAAATAGGGAGAGGGCTAGTTTTAATGTAACATCACTGCATCTTATCCTGTCTTACAAATTTAGGACTACATTGTAATGATTTAACAACAACAATTAATGACAAAATGATATATGTTATTTAAAAAGGACAAACAGAAGTGACAAAGAAGTTCTAAAATAAAACAGCAACTGAGTATTAGTCTGCATGAAACTACTGGTTCAAAGCTGTGTGTCTATGTTGTGATCAAGGTCATAAGTGGTCTTAATGAAAACTTAAGATCATAAAAGTACAATTTGATCATTACATCTGAGATAGACATTTAAATGAATGGAAAATGTTCATTCTTATAATCTGCTTCGGTATCTTTGTGTTCTTTGTTTTTTGGCTGAAGACGATTTTTTGAGTGTGCATTTGAACAATCACTGCTATCATTATTCATATCGTTCTGAGTTCTGGACTGAAGGTTTACCGTGTGATGATAAAAGGGGCAGGGATTCTTCCAGCTATGGATAAGGTACAGGGAAGCTAAGCAAGAATCTCTGGGGTTGTCTGTGGGATGTGACTGTGAAGGCCTGAGTGCACATGCATTACAAAAAGACAGTGATAATTATTGTTTTAATGCCTTAGCTCCTTAACAGCCCTGGATTAAGCTGTCCAGTTCTGAAATAGCTTCACCCCAGTGTCTGTGAATTCTAGTTTCACAGACGCCAACTGAACTGTGTCCTATTTAAACATGAGTCTTTATATACTCGCTTTAGCATCTAGGATAAGCTTCAGTTCCACCACAGGACTTAAACTATCTAATAACACCAGCTACAGCACGACTAGGTAATGTTGTCAATCGATTAGAGAAATGTTTGATGAAGCTGACCCTCAAGTCTTTACTGACCAGTCCGTAGATGATGGGGTTCATGATTGGGGGAATGATGAAGATGAGGATGCTGAAGAACTTCTTAATATTTTGGGAAAGGGAGGGGAAACGGTAACTCACAATCACAATCAATGAAGCGATTTGAAAGAGCACGTATACAACAATGTGTGGAGCACAGGTCTGAAAGGCTTTGATACGGAGGCTGGTGTCTGTTCTTCCTTGTTTTATGGCAACACTTAGGATTCTGATGTAGGAAAAAGCGATGAGAATAAAGGTCACTGTACTTAAAGACCAGGTCATGGCTAAACCTGAAAGACACAGAAAATGCTAATCAGGGGTCATATATGATGGATGATAATTATGATGTATTTTTCCTTGTATTAATAAGACATGTACTGACCATAGATATTACTGACAGGAGTGGGAATGCAGGCCAGGTTTAGGATACCCCGGTTGCTACAATATAGTTGATTGATCGTTCTGCCACACAGCGGGACGTTCATGTGGAAGGAGAAGAGCACAGAAATAAGCAACAGGGCAACAATCCAGGCCAGAGTGCAGCAGCAGTGCAGTCGAGCTGATGTCATGATGGAGAGATACCTCAGAGGCTCACACACTGCAATATACCTGCAGAGAGAAAGAAACAAAGTTCTTAATGCCATACTCTGTTTAAAGTTTTTTTCTTCCCTTATTAGTTATCAGTTCGTCTTAACACACTGTGTTTTACTCCTCTCATAGGTTTCCTTAAAGTTTAGGTTAGAAATCTATACATTCTCCAATGTACATCCCTGCCTGTAAGTTAAAAATGAACCATGATACACTGAGAAGATTAAATGTTGCTCTGGAAATACATAATCAGAATTTGCTTTCAGTACACATACAGTGTCTGACTGTAGGAATTAAACACATAAACCATCAGTGATAATTCACCATTTATGTTCTTACAAAAAAGGTCAATTTTGGGGCTGTAAGACAAAGTCATGAATTAGTAAAGATTCCACGCTAAAAAACAATAGACAACACTATTTCAAATCAAAAGCATGTTTGCTAAACACTTCTGTTTTCACACCTTCCTTACCTGTCATAGGCCATCACACTTAAAATAGTCAGCATTGCTGCACCGTATGTGTGAGCACAAAAGGCCTGAGCGATGGCTGAGATGTAGGCAATCTTCTTTATCCCCATTAACAAATTCATCATGAGACGAGGAAGCACCATTGTGGCACCCAGCAGATCACAGACCACCAGGTGACAGATCATGACAAACATGGGTCTATGCAGGTTCCTGTCTGTCATAATAACACAGATCACCACACCGTTCCCCAGCAGCACCACTATGTAGGCAAGCAAAGCCAGCAGAAACAAGAAGGTTCCATTGCCTGGCTGTACATCAAAGCCTTCAAGGTCAAAAACAATCGGCTGTTTGAGAGGAGTTGTTTGGTTCTCCATCCAAAGCAGGACAGCTCTGTAAATCAGAACAGTGTCCTTAGTTGTACATTCTATAAAAGACCAATGAAAGTTTACCATCTCAAAATGAAATTCTACTGAAGATTTAAGACAAACATTTAATTGAATTTTTTACTACATAAAAGATGCCAATGATATACCTCCAAATCATGCAGATAATGTTGAAATACCGACAGCATTAAAAAATGAAAATATCTAAACAGAAGCATTACCAACATAGATTTTATGATAACATCTAACAATCACTACTCTACATGTGAGCATGAAGTCAGTTTCCTCTCTGATTAGAGCGCCCAAATTGCTCTGAGCTGGTGATTAAAACTTGCCTCCCTTTAAAGGAGATCTGTTTGTCACCTTCCCAAACATAGAAGTTACCATGGAAACACTACCTCCACCTAAAGTCCCTGTCAGGAGTGTCTGTGAAGGTTTGCATAGGCGGATACCAAAGCAAAACACAGAAAACCCTTGAGAGTAGCTGAAAAGTCTTTTGATTAACTCTAATAGGAAGATTTAAGACAGAACTATCAGGATGTTCAGTGATTTGAACAAAAATAAATCATTTAGAAATAAGAGGTGCCAGAGAACAGCATTGTGAGCATATGGGGTAAGTGCGTTCACAAACATGAAGAAGATGATATGATTTTGATGAAGTTAGGACCCTCGACGACGATGAAAATATTTATAAAGTGTATCCACAATAACACTGAGATGAGGCTATAGAAGGTAGTCACCTCCCACCTGAGCCTTGCAAGTTGTAGTTGTTTTCTGACTGTGCTGTGTTTTGTGTTACTCTCTGTGCTGGAGCTCTTTTTTTATGTGGTTGTTTCTCCAGGCCCTTAGGGGGCGCATGTTTGCACAGTTCGCTAGGTTGAGCCAGTGAATGAGTAGAAGGTGTGTTACAGGAAGTTACTGCCATGAGTCAGGCATGAGTATGGTTTGGATTTCATCTGCATCCATCCGCTCCTTTCCATCCCTTTGAGTGGCAATATGAGTAAGAGACATAATTGTTTATGGTTTCTAGATACTATATATCTGATTATTTTTGTAAATTTGAGACGTTTGCTATGTTGTTTGCTTTAATACGCTGGAGTTAGATTAGAGTGGATGTTATGCTACAGCTAAGTTTAAGTTACCATTTAAATGCATGTTTTACACAAAGAAAACGTTTATTTTATTCATTCTGATGTCTTGTTTGTGTAGTAATATTTTTATGTATTCTGTATCGTTTCAGTTTCACACTTTTTTGCATTAAATCCTGTTCAAATACAACACACGCCTGTTCCTTGGAGGAAGTGATGCAGGAAAGAGTTTAGCTGGCTGTGAATCTCAATAGAGGACACGAGGTCACATTGGGTGCAACAGTACAGTGAAATCATAGCACTCTGCAAGGGACTACGAGCAGACGCTTTACTACTCAACCATGGAGAAATCAGAGGCTAAAGGTCGACATGATGAAGAAACAAAGTCAACCCACTCAGGAAAGTCTTCAGGAAAATTTACTGTTAGATCAGAAGCAACACGTTCCAGTAGGTCATCAGCATCCTCACGAGCCAGCATGGAGGCAGCACGAGCACAAGCAGAAGCTCAAGCAGCGAAAGCCAGATTAGCCTACGCTGAACAGGAAATGACGATCAAAGTAGAAAAAGCCCGTCTAGAAGCAACTCTTGACATAATCAATCTCCAAAAAGAAGCTGACGCAGCCACGGCTAAAGCTGAGGTAATGGAGTCAGCAGCAGCTCAGTTTGACACAGCTGATTCAAAGGAAGAATTAAGATTTCTGCCTCTCCAAACTACTTCAGAACAAAAGGTGAGTGAATACATAAATAAACACAGTTACACTGACCTGGCTGGGGACAATAAGGAGACATTTCAAGGGGATTATGAGACATACCGGAACGAAAGATGTAAACAGCCAATAGTGTATACACCTTTTGTCCCCAAAGAAGAACCAATACAATACCAGTCAGTGCCACAGGATGGTGCCAGGCAACCATCAAAAACAGATCTAATTCCAAAAACCCTCCAAAACATATTACAACCACAGCAGGAACAAAGCCCAAATAAAAATGCTGACACCACAACAAGTGATCTTGCCAGATTTTTAGCCAAAAGTCAACTAGTAACTATAGGACTATCTAAATTTGATGACATGCCAGAAAACTATCTCAGCTGGAAAGCCACATTTGAGCATACCATCAGGGACCTCAGTCTTACAGCCAGTGAAGAAATGAATCTACTCATTAAATGGCTAGGCCCAGAGTCTTCTGAACACGCTAAAAGACTAAAAGCAGTCAACATAAGGAATCCACCTGCTGGTTTGCACATGATATGGCAGAGACTGGAAGAGTGTTACGGCTCACCAGAAGCAATTGAAAACTCTCTGTTTGTCAGAATACAAAACTTCCCAAAGCTCTCCAGCAAAGAACCACACAAGCTACGTGACCTGGCAGATCTATTGTGTGAACTCCAAGCTGCAAAGCTAGATGGCTATTTACCTGGGCTTAGTTACCTTGATACTAGCAGAGGAGTAGGCCCAATAGTGGAGAAGTTGCCATTTCATCTTCAAGAAAAATGGACAATGGTAGGATCAAAGTTGAAAGAGGACCACAATGTTAGCTTTCCACCCTTCTCAGTTTTCGTTGACTTTGTGAAAGGTCAGGCCAAAGCAAGAAATGACCCCAGCTTCACTACAACATTCAACACAACTACTTTATCATATTCAAATAACACTTCCAGCTACAGAAAAGGAAAACCAACTGGTAACTACAGCCAAAAGCCATCAGTCACAGTGCACAAGACAAACATATCATCAGAAGGATCGAAGACAAGAGAAACAGGTGAAGACATTCAAAAACAATGTCCCATTCATCACAAACCACACTCACTTAGAAGATGCAGGGGTTTCCGAATGATGCTACTTGAAGACAGGAAAAAGCTGCTGAAAGATAATAACATCTGCTACCGCTGCCTTGCCTCTACCAACCACCAAGCCAGAGACTGTAATACTACAATTATGTGCGAAGAGTGCAACAGTGAGAAACACCTGGCAGCTCTTCACCCTGGCCCAGCACCACAAATGTTTAAGCCTCCCTTATCCCCTAAGAAGCAGGACGGGGAGCAAGCAAATCCAACAGACTCAGACGTTACTGCAACATGTACAGAGGTATGTGGAAATGCATTTACAGGAAAATCCTGTTCAAAGATTTGCTTGGTACAAGTCTATCCCAAAGGTCAGCGAGACAACATCAAACGAATGTATGCAATAATTGATGATCAAAGTAACCAATCGCTTGCTAAGACTGAGTTTTTCAATATATTTGGTATAAAAAGCCAAAGTGAACCATACACACTGAAAACGTGCAGTGGTGTAACACAAGTGACTGGTAGAAGGGCATGTGACTACATGGTCCAGTCATTAGATGGAAAAAATTGTTTTCCTCTCCCTACACTGATAGAGTGCAATGCCATCCCCAACAATAGGGAAGAGATACCCACTGCAGAAGCTGCTTCACACCACCGCCACCTGAAAGCAATAGCTGCTGAAATCCCACCTCTTGATCCAAGTGCAGATATACTGTTACTGATTGGACGAAATCTTCTGAGAGTTCACAAAGTGAGGGATCAAATTAATGGCAAACACAATGACCCCTTCGCACAGAAGCTGGACCTGGGCTGGGTTATCATTGGTGATATGTGTCTTGGCAAAGCTCACAAGCCAGATGAAGTGAATGCTCTGAAAACACACATATTGGACAATGGTCGTCCAAGCTATCTCACTCCCTGTGATAATCACTTCTGTGTAAAGGAGGACTTCAGTCTGAGCCAAGCCAAAGCCATTACCCACCAACTGCCATCCAGTTATTTACAGCAAAGGCCCACAGCTGAGAATTTAGGAGAGACTGTGTTTTGTCGTACCAAAAAAGACAATCAGCTATCTCATTCTGCCGAAGACAGGATCTTTCTGAAGAAGATGGAAGGATTCTTCAAAGACGAAACTAACAGCTGGGTGGCACCACTCCAATTTCGAACTCCCAGACGCAAACTCCCTGACAATCGGTCATACGCCCACCAGCGCCTCATGTCCCTACGACGTACGCTTGACAAGAAACCCGAAATGCAAGCACACTTTGTTGAATTCATGCAGAAAATGTTAGACAACCAACATGCAGAGCTTGCACCACGACGCAACAAAGACAAAGAAACCTGGTATCTCCCGATATTTGGTGTATACCATCCGCAAAAGCCAGGGAAGATACGCGTTGTGTTTGATTCAAGTGCACGGTTCGATGGAGTGTCCCTCAACGACATACTGCTTTCTGGCCCAGACCTAAACAACACACTTTTAGGTGTGCTGCTTCGCTTCAGGAGAGAACTGGTCGCCATCACAGCTGACATCGTACAAATGTTCTACTGCTTTGTAGTCCAGGAAGATCACAGAGATTACCTTCGCTTCCTGTGGTACGAAGATAATGACCTTACCAAAGCAGTAGTGGATTACCGGATGAGGGTGCATGTCTTCGGTAACAGCCCCTCCCCAGCAGTGGCAATCTATGGGCTTAGGATGGCAGCAATGGAAGCAGAAAACGAATATGGAACCGATGCACGGAACTTCATAGAGCAAGATTTCTACGTCGATGATGCTTTAAAGTCTTTCCCAACTGAAGCTGAAGCCATTGATGTCCTACAAAGAGCTCAGAAAATGCTTGCCCTCTCTAATCTGCGTCTTCATAAGATTGCTTCCAACAGAGTGCAAGTGGTAAATGCATTCCCCCCCGAGGATAGGGCCAAAGATATCAAAGATCTGGATTTGACAACTGATGAAATTCCGGTCCAACACAGCTTAGGGGTGAGTTGGAACCCTACATCAGACACAGTTACATTCCATGTTCCCCAAGAGCAGAAGCCCTACACTCGACGTGGTGTGCTTTCTACAATAAACAGCTTGTTTGATCCTCTTGGTTTGCTTGCGCCTATTACAATCGAAGGCCGGCTTCTTCTCAGAGAGCTCTCTAGCAGCAACCCTGATTGGGACAGTCCCTTACCTCAAGACATGTATGACAACTGGAGACGATGGCGCGACTCATTACAGAGTCTCACAAGTTTACACATTCCTCGTACCTATGTCATGTTCTCCATCTCACAAGCCATTTTCGTCGAACTTTGTGTTTTTTCAGATGCTTCAGTGAAAGCCATTGCTGCGGTAGCTTACCTGAAGGTCACACATGAAAATGGACACATTGAAGTTGGATTCTTCATGGGTAAGGCCAAATTGGCTCCCACTCCAGAGCTCACTGTTCCTCGACTCGAGCTTTGTGCTGCAGTACTAGCTGTGGAGATGTCGGAACTCCTCACAGAAGAACTGAATACCAAGATTGACAGAACAACATTTTACACTGACAGTAAAGTAGTTTTAGGATACATCAACAATCAACACAGAAGGTTTCATGTATACGTGAACAATCGTGTACAGAGGATCAAGCAGCCTTCACTACCAGATCAATGGAGATATGTCCAAACAGAGCATAACCCTGCTGATCATGGCTCTCGGTCTGTAGCTGCAGAGAAACTTGCTAGTATTTCATGGTTGTATGGCCCAACATTTCTTCTCAACCACGAGAGCCTCTTTCCAGAAAAAGGTCCGTTTGAACTTGTTGATCCAGAATCAGATGCTGAAATCAGACACAATGTAACTGTGCTTAAGACCACAACTGCTCCAGGTGG
This sequence comes from Cyprinodon tularosa, assembly GCF_016077235.1. Lineage (NCBI taxonomy): Eukaryota > Metazoa > Chordata > Actinopteri > Cyprinodontiformes > Cyprinodontidae > Cyprinodon > Cyprinodon tularosa. Next base: position 631,501 of record NW_024039178.1, read on the forward strand.
CTTAGGTTCATTGCGCTTTGAGCGGTTCTCAAAGTGGACTTCCCTCATAAAAGCAGTGGCCTACCTCAAACACATTGCACACAGCTACAAGTCCAAAGATGGTAGCAGCTGCAGCGGCTGGCACATGTGTAAAGCAAGCCTCACAGATGAAGCTTTAACTCAAGCAGAACACGTAATCATCAGATGTGTCCAGCAAGAAGTCTATACAGAGGAGATAAAATGCATCATGGCAAAACGAGCCATACCACACAGCAGTTCCCTTCACAAACTTAATCCAATCATCGATGACAAAAACTTACTGCGAGTAGGAGGGCGACTAACAGAGTCCAACTTGCCAAGTTATGAAACCAACCCTCTTCTGATACCAGGAAAGCATCACACAGGTACGCTTCTCATTCGACATCACCATGAAACTGTCCAGCACCAAGGGAGACACTTCACTGAGGGAGCTGTGAGAGCAAGTGGACTATGGATAGTTGGAGCTAAGAGATCCATAGGCAGTGTAATCCACAAATGTGTCACCTGCCGAAAGCTTCGAGGTAGGACAGAGCAGCAAATTAAGACAGATTTGCCTGCCGAACGCTTACAAATTGATCCTCCTTTTTCTTATGTTGGCCTTGATGTATTTGGACCATGGGAGGTTTCAACACGCCGCACTAAAGGTGGTCAAGCTAACAGTAAGAGATGGGCAGTCCTGTTTACTTACATGTGTACAAGGGCCGTCCATATTGAAGTGATTGAAGCTCTGAGCTCGTCCAGTTTCATTAATGCCCTTCGTAGATTTTTTGCAATCAGAGGCCCTGCTAAACAGCTTAGATCAGACTGCGGAACAAACTTCATTGGTGCCTCAAAGGAGTTGAGGCTAGATCCTCCAAACCCCAAAGAAACCACTCTGGACGACTACCTGCGCAAACAAAGGTGTTCTTGGGTGTTCAATGCGCCCCACTCATCTCATATGGGAGGCACCTGGGAGCGTATGATAGGTATCTCACGACGCATCCTAGACTCAATGCTCCTACAAGCAGGAAACCCTACTCTAACTCATGAGGTCCTGGTGACATTGATGGCTGAGGTCATGGCTATTATCAATGCAAGGCCCTTGGTACCTGTTTCCTCCAACCCGGAAGCCCCTTTAATCCTAACACCCTCAGCTCTGCTTACCCAAAAGTTTAATCCAATCCAAACTCCACCTGGGGACTTCAAAAAAGCCGACATGTACAAAAATCAATGGAAAAGAGTTCAAGCCCTCCCTGACACATTCTGGACCAGATGGCAGAAAGAATACCTCCACCTGCTCCAAAGTCGTCAAAAATGGCAGCGCAACAAACCAAATATAAAAGAAGGAGACATTGTCCTTCTGAAGGACAAGCAACTAAAAAGAAATGAATGGCTTATGGGAGTCATCACGAAGACCCTTCCAAGCAAAGACGGAGTTGTTAGGAAGATGGAAGTGAAAGTTGCCCGTGGCAAGACTGCTAAGACTTTCTTTAGACCTATTTCAGACTGTATTCTGCTTTTATCTTCAAGAGATTAGTTTATATTGGCATTCTTAAAATAATGCCAGGCGGGGAGTGTGCTGGAGCTCTTTTTTTATGTTGTTGTTTCTCCAGGCCCTTAGGGGGCGCATGTTTGCACAGTTCGCTAGGTTGAGCCAGTGAATGAGTAGAAGGTGTGTTACAGGAAGTTACTGCCATGAGTCAGGCATGAGTATGGTTTGGATTTCATCTGCATCCATCCGCTCCTTTCCATCCCTTTGAGTGGCAATATGAGTAAGAGACATAATTGTTTATGCTTTCTAGATACTATATATCTGATTATTTTTGTAAATTTGAGACGTTTGCTATGTTGTTTGCTTTAATACGCTGGAGTTAGATTAGAGTGGATGTTATGCTACAGCTAAGTTTAAGTTACCATTTAAATGCATGTTTTACACAAAGAAAACGTTTATTTTATTCATTCTGATGTTTTGTTTGTGTAGTAATATTTTTATGTATTCTGTATCGTTTCAGTTTCACACTTTTTTGCATTAAATCCTGTTCAAATACAACACACGCCTGTTCCTTGGAGGAAGTGATGCAGGAAAGAGTTTAGCTGGCTGTGAATCTCAATAGAGGACACGAGGTCACACTGGGTGCAACAGTACACTCTCTGATGTCCACTTGTGCTAGTTTCCTTTCTTCCCTGGCTCCTTTCTAGCTGCTTCTGTCCACACCTGCTCCCAATTAACCAATCCCTCTGACACCACAACTCCCTCTCCGATGGGTCAGCCTGCTGCAAACCATACTCCTCCACCAAGTCAGGTCAGTTTTCCCTGTGGTCTAGGTGTCACCTCCATGACCAACAGCTAGGTTCATAAGTTAGCTGCCATAAGCCAGTTCCCAATATTACACCCCCAGTCAGAGCTCCTTATCTCAAGGATCCCACTTACCATAGTTTTTCTATGGAGAAAAGGATCTATTTCCTTTCCATGCCACCTCTATCTGCTCCCAGAAAGTCCTCAGTTCCAGTACCTGTAGATCCACAGTCAGAACTTGTTATAGTCCTTAATCCACAATCAGTTCGTCTTTGTACATTTACTCCACATTCAGATTCTCTTACTCTCCTTTCAGTCAGACCCTCCTAGTGTTCCCTCTCCTCAGTCAGACCCTCTTAGTCTCATAGTTCCTCAGTTTGATCTGTCATGATTTTACTATAGTTCAGGCCTAAATGCTGAAGACCAAACTGGGAGACCAGGAGATAAAGTTTAACAGGTTTTATTGAAGAGATAATACAGAGAGAAGCGTTGCTCTGAACCCTGCTCAACCGGAACTGAAAAGTGAGGGGAAGACACAGCGATTAGTTCAGGCTCAGTGGGAAATTTCATTCGTAAACTTGGAGAAGAGGATCTCTTTGCTGACTCACGTTTCCAGAGAAGTTGTTGAATCATTTACTCCAGTCTGTATGCTGTTGTTCCAGTGTTTGTCTGATTCGGTGGAGGGCAGAACAGGGTTTACCCAGAATGCGGTTGTTTGTAGGTGAACAGAGAAGCTGACTGCCACTCAGATTTCCTGCGGTACTTGAAAGGGTCGTAGTGGAGATTAATCCCTTTCTCAGTGTGAAGCTCAAACGCTCTCTTGGGGAAAGTGGGTTCAAACCTCCTGTTTGTAACCCCAGCTCAGCTTGAAGATCTGTTGATACTTGAGGGAGAGAAGTTCCGAAAAATCCAGTTTGCAGGATGACTTCCTGCCGAGAGGCAAAGACAAAAATTGTTTAAAACTCAGGTTGACAAGAACTCAGTTTGACTCATCCAAACTCAACTTGGCTAGAGTACCCAAAACTGGCAAACACTCTGGCGTCGAGGTAGTGGCAGTCAGCAGCTTAAGAACACTCCGTTAACGAGGAAACCATCAGCAGGTGTGTGAGGAGTCGGACCAGAACCAGGCACCTCCTGGTGGAGGAAGGGAGACAAACACAGAAACACAAACACACAGACAAGAGTCCTGACAGTACCCCCCCTCAACGACCGCCACCCGCCAGTCCAGAGGAACCGGAGGGCTGAGAGAGGTGGAAGTCCCTAATGAAGAAGGGGTCTAGGATGTAGACCCAAGAGCAATCCTCTGGACCGAGGGACAGACAGTAGTCCTGACAAGATCGTATGGCATATGACATTCTTGATCTGTTTCATGGAGTTAACAGATGAATTCAACTCTTACCAAATCTGGCTATGAGGAACACGCAAACATCTTCTCAACTGCAAAGGTAAAAATCGCACCTTGCTGCTTGTTTTTCAAAAATAAATAGAGTCTATTCCAGATCTGTTTAACAGAGCCATGTTTGTTTGGGTTGAGTCCTCCACCCATAATTGATACATTGACATCATACATGTCACTGCATTTCATTGGTCTGAAATATTTCTGTAGTGACGCAGATCTCTCCTTTCCAAAAGTCTTGCCACCATGGAGCATTCTTAGAACCTCTGTGACAGGGTAGTTAGAGAACATGGTTCATTTAATTCTGTCTCCCCAGCAACCCTCAAAATAAGAAATTTTAAGTAGTAGACAGGCACAGTGTTGTACTTAAAACATTTATTGAACATACGTTGAAGTCATTGACTGAATTAGAGATTCAAGCAAAACAGGCTGGTGTCAGGATTAAAACTGTGGAAGATAAAAAGCTATTTGTAGGCTGAACAGGGTGATGGAAGGCAGTAAAGGTGGGTGTAGGTCAAAAAGGGCCTGGTAAACTAGACAGCATGGTGGTAGGTAGAGGCAGTTTAGGTTTTGACCAGAGTCAGAAGCTGATTAGAATCCACTGAGTGCAGGGTAAGCACAGAAAGGAAGGAAAGCAGGTGGTGCACACAAGCACTGGGAATGGAGCTCAGCAAGACAACGAGACAATCTGGCAGAGACATAGTAAGAGAGGCAGGTATTAATAGGCAGCATTCCATATGATTTTGATGTTAATTGGTAAGCAGCAGGTGGATTTTTTACCTGAATTAGCAGAATGGGGCAAATGAGGGGTAGCATGAAAACAACATCTCCAAACAACCAACCCAAAGTACAACTGCACAAAGGCAGGCTTCACGAGAATATTAATGAGAAACTACACAACACTGTGCCTTTCACACAAGCATGTCCCCACTGTAGAGGAAAATAAGAGCAACTGAGTTAATAAAGGCCACACAGCTCCTACTAAAGCAGCACTGCATGCATTCTACCGGTAACTAATTTGAGATATGTTAAATGGCCTTTAAAGGCTGCCAGTGACCTTTGGGACTAATCCTGGAAGTCAAAGGTCTAGTATCCCAAGTAACTAATGGTTGCATTGTAGCATTAATTTGAGGTTAAATTATCAGTTGGAATAAAATTTCATGCTAGGATAAAATTTCTCTGTGTGATGGAGCGCCACTAAGCGTCCATCCCAGACTCTAAGTATCCGTGCTTCCTCTGGCCCAGGGGAGCGCGGTGCCAGGAGCGCGCGCACGGGGAGAAAGCTCTCCCATGTGAGTGCGCTGCCCGGCAAACAGCGTGCAGGCCCGCACCTGTGTCCCGCGGTCCTGCACAGTCCCAACGAACATTCCCCCCCGTCTGAACAGGTCTTCGTGCGTGTCTGAGGGTGTACACTCGGCGCCGCGCTTCCACAAACACTCACCTCTCATCTCTGCTTCAGTCCCGCTGTTCCTGGTCAAGGGGCCAAACCGGAGCACTTCCACGTCACGCTGGAAATAGCGCAGAGTGGCGCGCTTTGCCAGTCACGTGACAAAGGACTCAACCATTTTGGGTGTTTTGTTTTGTATTTTTATATTGTTTATGTTCCTGACGTTTTGAACAATGTATGGAGTCATTTTTGTTCATTTTTTAGTTTCTATGCAGGAAACTGGGTTTTAAGTTTTGTTATTTGGTTATTTTGTTTTTATCCTTAAAACCCCTTAATTTGTATTTTGGTTTACCCGGGGGAGGGGCTAAAGGGGTATTTAAAGGGGAGCTGAGCTCATTTAAGAGTACTGGATCTGATGGTAGTGTTGGGTGTCCAAGTAAGTTGTCCTGTAAATAGTCCTGTAAATACTTGTTTTTGTTTTCTCGCTTCACTGTAAATATCGTCACTGTTTCACTATTTCCACCTGGGGAGCAATAAAAGAAAAAAGCACAAACGATATTTTTTCGGCTGGGCCCTCATTTTTGGTATTTTTGAAACAAACCCCGTGACATTTAGTGTCAGAAGTGGGATGGCCGGTCGACGGAAGCACCCTACAGTGAAGCGTACAGGGCTGCGCTCACAAAAAGTGAAGCTGGACTTACCTGTGGACGATGGAGGCTGGGCAACTGAAGATGAGGAAGGTGGCGCTGCTGCCTCAATCACGCAGCCTGCACCAAGTACAAGTGAGGAGCTTGTGGAGGTCATGAGGACATTTTTAAAAGGACAGGAGCAGAGGGACGAGGGGTTTTTGGCGGAGCTGAGAGAGCTTCGGGCCACCTTCCCAGCCCCACAGTGGTCTGTCCCTGTGTCCGGACCTGCATCACCACCCGATGCAGGAGCCCCCAAGGATCAGCATGGAGAGAGCTGAACCCTCCAGACATGAGGGCCGGCTCTACGGCGACCCCAAGATCCCTCAATATGTCTCAGGGGAGGACATTGAAAACTACCTGCTACGCTTTGAGCGCATCGCAAGAACTTGGGGTTGGCCGGAAAGTGAGTGGGCATGTCGGCTGGTGCCCTTACTCACCGGGAAGGCGTTGGAAGCTTACACAGCCATGGATGAGGAGTTGGCGCACTCCTACCCAGACTTGAAAACTGCACTGCTGACTGGAGACCTACAGGCAGCAGTTCAGGTCCATGTCTGTGCCACCTGGAGAGAGCTCGACCGAGACCTACCACCGTCTGAAGGGGCTGTACCGGCGCTGGATCCAGCCGGAGCAGCACTCCAAGGAGCAGATCGGGGAGCAGATTATCCTGGAGCAGCTTCTTCGCGTCCTCCCGGCAGACGTTCGCACCTGGGTGAAGGAGCATGAGCCGACACAGGGGCTAGCCGCAGCCAAGCTCGCGCTGCATTATCGCAATGCACGGAGGGGAGGCCCAGCTGCTTACCAGGATGTTCGTCAGCCGTCGTCGCAACCCAGAGCCAGCTTCCACCCACCTAGAAATCCCGGGCCTGCACCCAGCCAACGTTGTCCTGGTAAGGAGCTCATCTGTTTTTATTGTCAGCAGTCAGGACACAAAGCTGCCCTGTGCCCAATCAGAAAGGCTAAGCTTACCGGGGCGTGTTACACCCCACGGGCTGAGGACATGCAAGGGGTAGGGAGAAAGCAGTGGTTCAAGGAGGTGTGCATTAATGGGGAACCTGTGACTGCTCTGGTGGACTCAGGGAGCTTCATGACTCTTGTACGGAGGGACATTGTGCCAAACGGGCTTGTTGGATTACAGTAAGCAGGAGGAAATTTGTTGTATACACGGGGACAGACATTCTTACCCCACGGCGGACATGACGGTGATGGTGTATGACCAGTAGCCGCTATCTTAGGCTGGGACTTACCTATACTCCTGGATTTATTGCGGGAGGAGGGGGCTGAGGAAAGTGACTGTGACAAGGGTTTGGCTGGTCCTGTGTTAACCCGGGCTCAGTTCCGGGCAGGGGAGGCACCCAGTACAAAGCAGCAGACGGAGCCGGAGCCTGAACCTTTTTCCAAATTGGACAGTGACCTGTTTGAGGGGGGCAAAAAGGGTCCAAGGAAACCACGTAGCCAGCGGAGGTTCGAGAGGGGCCTGAAGTCAAGGGAGCCAGTCTGTCAGGGGCTGGACAAAGACTTGTGGGAGGTACCTGGGGACATTGGGGCTGTGCAGAGACAGGATGAGACTCTGAAACCAGTGTTTGCCAAAGTGGTTGGGGGGCTGGACAGTGCCAAGGGGAACAGAGAGAGCTATGTTATCGATGACAAGGATGTTCTGTATTTAGTGTCAGACGGTGTCAAGCGCCTCGTTGTTCCCTTGTCTTGCCGCCAAAGGATCATGCACTTGGCTCACACCTTGCCTTGGGCTGGTCATCTGGGTCGCATCAAAACATACACTGCATTAATAGTGAGATTTTCGTCCCCGTAAACCCCCGTAAACTCCCGCAGATCTGCCTGATTTTCGTCAGTTTCCGACAATTTGCAACCCGCTTGTCCGCGTTTGTCGTGCCACAAATTGTCGGAAACGTACCGTGACGTATGTGGAGAGCGATCAGCTGTACTAATGGCCCTAATTAGCATATGAATACAGCAAACCTGCGCGGCTGGCCAGGTCTGGCTTGAATAACCTTCTCAGTATTGGCTGAAACCACTATTCTCAAACAAGTGAAATCGCTCGTGATTGGCAGCAAAACCACACGTGGCCACGCCAGGCTTTAATTTTCTTACTGAGTATTGGACGGAACCACTTCTTTTTAAACAAGTAAAGTCGCTCGTGATTGGTTGGCAAATATATATATTTACATATATATATTTATTCATATATATATATATTTATTCATTCATATATATATATATATTCATATATTTATTCATTCATATATTTATTTATTCATATGGTGTGTATTTATGTTATCCTACACTACTACACAATTATTATGCTACCATCAAGGACATGAATGAATTTATACAGGAAATGAACATTTGCAGGAAGCTGATTATGCAAAGAAAGAGCTTTATTAAAACACACACAACTATATACAACGCGTATCCAAACACATGCGTATCTAAAAATTACAACTCCGTGAACGGTCCGTTTGCTTCCTCGGGGTTGGAGGTAACTGGCAGCATTCCCTCCGAGGCAGGTCCGATGTGCAGACGCCTACTGTGCGTGGCCCTGTACTTCGGCATCGCTTCTAACCGGGACTGCAGCTTAACACAGAGTTCAGTGAGATCCGGCCTACGAAATGGCGGCGACCGTACAATCCATCCAGAGACACCGCCGACGACGCTATCTTCTTCGTCGGACATGAGGTCGACGGTGGCGGACTTCCAGAGTTCCAGTTCCTCATCTGCTAGCACACTCTGCCTCGCCTTCAGCAGCTGAAAAAAAAAACAATGAATCAGCGCACTGCATATGGACACAACACATCTATCACTGCACCTGAAAAATAGTCACCAAATAAAGTCTTACCCTATTTCTTCTGGCCCGACTCCGAGCAGATAGCCTGGCAGCCTCCGCACGCAGCGTGCTGGCTAGCAGCGTGTATCTGAAGCTCCTGCATACCGTCTCATAATACGTCTTACAGGCAGCTGGAAAACAATTAAATGAGAGTGGTATGAATAAAAAAAAAAATCAAACGCAAGTCACAGTAACAAGGAAGGAGAAAACATTAAAACAAGTCACTTACACACAATGTCGTCTTTATCAACATCGTGCAAATCCGAGCAAATAGGAGGTCACCGCCTCATTGTGAGGCGACTGTAGTCTGTGAAAAAAAAAAAGTACAGCTATGGTCGGTATTTATCCGTATCCATGTCCTTTTACCGCAGAATGAAAGCATATTCTTTAAACCTTACCCCTGCTCCGGTTCATAGCGCCTGCAATTAGTCTCCAAGTTGTGAAGACGGTGTACTGGTTCCTGTGAATCACAAAAAATACACTTTAATAAAGCTTTAGGCTAGGCTGCTTTTAGCTTACCTAGCTAGGCTAGGTTGTCTTTAGCTTGCCTAGCTAAGCTAGGCTGCTTTTAGCATAGCTACCAGTAATCGAACATATATTTACCGCTAGCGTGGCATTGTGCACCCGTCTTCTCTTCCTCGAGTTCGTATATCCCGCAAAGTTGCTCGACTGGCCAGATGTCCGGCTTTAGGGCGGACAGTCCGGATTTTCATTGCACTGTCCGGCGTCCGGTGCTGCACCCAGCCGGACGTGTATTTGTCCTCCTTTACCCCCAGATTCCACATACTCCGTCAGCGCTCCGCCCCGCTCGCGTACGGAGTACTTGTCTGTCATGTAAATCAATGAGAGCTGTTCCACATCCTCCGCTCGTCACCGCCCACGTATGTCTTCTCCGTCCTTCACCGTCAAAATACGGAGCTGAGCTATTTTTTGCTCCCCTCCGGTCCGTCCAGATCAAGACCCGCTATTGCAATCGCACCAAACAGAAAAAAGAATGTAGAGAAGACCCGGTTTGTCAAATTAAATTATAGTAAAAACAGATCGGTATCTAGAAATTAGAGCATAGTTTGTATATATTCCCAAAAACTAAGAGCAATTAATTAAATAATTGGATGCAGACTATTGGTGCTTCAACAGACCAGGAAGAAGTTGTGAGATTCTAGAGTGAATCTCACAACTTTAAAAGAAAATTCTTATTGCAGGAATGGATAAGATGATGAGTTTGGCAGCAGAGAACAAACAGAGTTCATACAAACTATGTATGATCCTAGTTATCCCTGTTACAAAAATCCACAACAGAAAGAAAATATTTGGGCAGAAACTGAACATCTGCTGGATGATGATGGGGATTTTTTTTCATATGTCAGATTAAATTAAGCGTTCACAGGTTTTATACAGGAATGAGGAACTCTAATTTGATGCTCTTTTAATGCTATTAGAAATAATTTTAATGCCATCAACAAGTATCATGTACACAAGTTATTAGTTTACATGAAATAAGGAGCTGTAAGCACAGTTCCATGACTCAAGTTTATATATATATATATATATATATATATATATATATATATATATATATATATATAGATAGATATAGATATAGATATGGATAGATAGAGAACATTGTGAAATCATCTTTACTCTCGACAGGCTGCAGCCATGTCATGAATTCCTCTTTTCCAGCCACTTTTTGCAGCTTGCATCGTCCTATTCTCTAGCTCTTTCTCGAGCTTCTTTTCCAAACAACTGCTTTATGATCAATTGCAGCAGTTCTGCACAAATTAATCGTGTTAAAAAATGGTCACTTTTTAAACACCACAATGTATTAAATAAATACAAATGCTGGGAACCAATTCTTTTTTACATTTCTTTAATATTTTGTTCTATTCAGCTACACAAGCATCCTCTTTAAACTACTAAGAATTGTGCTATAAATGTGACTTTACCCGATTCTTATGTACACCTTAGTAATTTATTGATATGCCGCACAATGTCCTCCTTTTTGGTGCTATAGAAATGGCCACCCCCCGCCAACTTGTCCTCTATGGACTGCAACCTGGAGTGCATCGAATTCTCCAGCTGAGTGAGGCGCTCATTCATGTCGGCAGTATGTTGGGCAAGCTGACGAGACAGTCCGCTGATAGCAATTAGCAGTTTCTTCTCGTCAGTCTGCGGGCTGGCCGAAAGTTGTGGACTAAGAGCAGTTGGAGGCGAGTTGAACGCGAGACGTCGTGCAGCCATTGTTCACGTAACAACAAAATACCAACACGGTAACTGGAGATGAAGTTCTTCTGAGTATAGTAACACAAACATGTCTGCTAATATGCTGGTCTCGCAAGAAGTCGTAGTGCACAAAAGCTCACACGTGATTGGACGATGGGGCCGAAGGCTCATCAGGCTCCTCCAATCACATACGACGTCATTGTTATACGGAAGGACTCGCGAGAAGAGCTCGCGTCGCTCCATTCTGGAAGGTGGCGGTAATGCACCTATAAATTGTTTGCAATTGCAATTGTTTGTCTCCATAAGATTGAATTTGAGCAGGTGGACATTAGAGATAATAAATGCAACAACAAGTTTTTGAATCAATATTCTATAAATAATATGTACCCAGGAAGAACAAAAAGCACAGCTCTCTTACAAAATTTTAAGAAATCTATGATAGTCAAAATTAGGACAAATTATTTGAAATTCCCAATTCCTCCTAAATATAAAGAATTACAATTTAAAATAATAAATAACATATATCCTTCAAATGAGTTTTTAAGAGAGAGATTTAAGTTTAATGTTGAGAATTGTGGCTTTTGTACAACTCAATTGGAAACAACTAAACATCTTTTTTATGAATGTAAAGAAGTATTAAACTTATGGGATCAACTTCGAACCTTTCTGTCTTCTAAAACAATAAATTTAGATTTTATTTCCTGGCAAAACATTCAATTCGGTTTATCCATTAAAGAAAAAAAATTTGGAATTTTTAATCAATATTCTAATAATTGTAACAAAGTATTATATCCATAAATGTCGCTATGCAAAATGCTCCCTCTCAATCTCTGCTCTCAAAAATGAACTTTCCCTTTTCAAAAGATGTCTGAGAAAGATGCAGAATTTAAATGCAATTAAATTGTTTGAGTTAATTGAAGAATTTCAGCTGGTAGTCCCCACTGATTAATTTACTTTAACTACTATTATTATTTTATTTATTTTTATTTTATTTTATACTTTGTTCCAGCCTGTGCATTTAATTTTATTTTTCAAAAGCAGGAGTTGTGATATTTCTTCTTGTATTGAAATATTTGTTATTGACTTGTTATTTGAGATTGTTATTGTTTTCTTATATATTCAATAACAAAAAAAAAAAAAGTGGAAATCTAAAAAAAAAAAAAACATTACAGCCAACTGATTCTGATTAAAACTAATTTTTGAAGTAAATTATTTTGTGTATTTTTTTTACATAACATTTGCATACACAGTAATCTAGCGTACTTTAATTAAATAAATCAATTCAAGCTAAAATGTAAGAGTCTATAATTAGGCTATACTGAGCCTGATCTATTTCTACCATCTATTTGGGGGATATTTATTGCCACACTTTGGGCCACTTAAAACCAATTTAGCATGCTGACCGATGTCCTTATGACGACAGTGTACCAATAATAATAATAATACATTTTATTTGTATTGCACTTCACATTTAAAAAAAATCTCAAAGTGCTACAAAATTCATAGTTAAAACAAAACCGTATAATAAAAACAGCATACATAGTTAAAATGAGACATTACAGTAAAATAACATACGTAGTAAAAACAAAACAGTAAAATAACCATAAAACCACACAGATAAAATACTAACTAATGTTCATAGGCTTTTTTAAATAAAAATGTCTTGAGGCCTTTCTTGAACGCCTCCACACTCTGTGGGACCCTAAGGGACTCTGGGAGGCCATTCCAGAGTTGTGGGGCAACTGCCTGGAAGGCCCTATCTCCCATTGTGCAGAGCTTGACTCTTGGCTGGTGCAGTCGGTGGGTGGAGGTGGTGGAGCGGAGGGTTCTGGAGGCGGTGTGAGGTGTGAGGAGTTCCTTGAGGTAAGCTGGGGCAGTTCCATGTATGCACTGGTGAGTGAGGAGGCAAAGTTTGTAATCTATTCTGTGTTGGATGGGCAGCCAATGAAGGGACCTGAGGACTGGAGTGATGTGTTCGTGTTTGCGCCTCCTCGTCAGGACCCGGGCAGCACAGTTCTGGATGTGCTGCAGCTTTTGTAGACTTTTGCCAGGGACCCCGACGAGGAGGGCATTACAGTAGTCCAATCTGGAGGAGACAAAGGCATGGATTAGCTTTACTGCGTCGGGTTGGGAAAGGGAGGGGCGGAGTTTGGCGATGTTTCTGAGGTGGAGGAAAGAGACCTTGCAGAGGTGACGTATGTGGGAGTCAAACGTGAGATGTGGATCCAATTTGACACCAAGGTTTGTGACAGATGAGGACAGAGGGATGTTTTGACCGAAGATAGGGATACTGTTTAGGGAGAAGGACCAATCTTCTGATGGCTACTTCCAACAGGATAATGCGCCATGTTATAAAGTGAATCATCTCAGACTCATTTCTTGAAACTTTTCCACTTAAGTAATTGTGAATTGAGCATATTGACAGACAACATTTTATTTTTTATCTTAAATGCAAATTAAAAAAAAAATAATTACTGCTCTAAATGTATTGCTCTGTCAGCTAAAGATCTGTTTTGGTCTCTATACTTTAATTAAATAAATCAATTCAAGCTAAAATGTAAGAGGCTATACCTGATCTCTTTGTATCAGAGATTTTCTCACTTTTTCACACAGGGACATTTAAGTTTGGATTTTTTTCCTCCCTTACTAATAAAAATCTTCATTTAAAAACTGCATTTTCTGTTTACTTGTGTTATCTTTGTCTCACATTTAGATTTGTTTGATGATCACAAACATTTAAGTGTGACTAACATGCAAAAAATAAGAAACCAGGAAGAGGACAAATACTTTTTCACACAACTGTAACTGTGATAGATTTGTCAGCTGTTAATTTAAGAGCCCCAGTATTCAGTGTGCATTCTTAACACAATTTATTCACACAATTAAACTGATTAGGACACATTTTATGTAGTGCATTGTATGAGAGTTAGGGTGCAGCTTGGGTTTTCCTCTGCTTTCATTGCTCATTTTTCAGACACAGGTATTTTGGCATGTATGTGTAGAAAAAGAAATGGTCTGCTTTATCTCTGATTGCTCTCTGAACTTCTGGATCTACAAATATTCGTTGCACAAGATAGTCCTCCTGCGCCCACACAACAAAGTCGCACCACTGCATCCCTGTGATGAGCAGCTGTCCTTGCACTTGCCAGTAGTACGCATGGCTCTTCTTAAGTTGAGGGGAACCACGTTCCATTTGTACATATTTACAGTCAATGAAGTTGTGCACATTTGGGCATTTGAATTCAACAAGTCCAAACTGGGGATATTCAGTGGGGTCAAAAACAACACCATCAGGGGACGCAGCAAGCCAGGGTGTAGCAGGGTGGATGACAAGACCGCAAGGTGCATAATTAACATTTATAAGCTGACTGTACTCAGCTGCTACTGTTGGCTCCATCTCAGCACCCCTCCTCATGTCTGCTGTCTGCTTTGTTCCCTTTAATATGCGCTCTGCAAGTGACTCTGCAGAGCTCTGGCCTCTGACATGACACACCTCGCGAAACCTAGATGCAGTCACCCTTGGTCGGCGGAGAAGATGCCACTCAGAGCAAGAGCTTTGCTCACGTGTAGCCTGCTCAATTTTGTGAGCCATCTCCATTGTCACGGTCAAGCTGCTGAGATGTAGTAGCTCCTCTTCAGAGCACACAAACGCACAGTCAGATGGCAATATGGTGTAATCCTCTAGAGGTAAGTGTGGGGTTGGTGGTGCGTCATGGTGGAGTGTGATATGCCGGGATGTCAGTGCTGGCTTTTGGTAAGAAAGAACACTGCCCCTCTGCACCAGCCCAAAGGCACTTTCCACAAGGGGCTTGTCAGGTCCCATGTTCATTGTGGTTACGAGTGGCCTGTCCTCCATGCTGAATTTAGCATATACCTCCTCAATTCTGAACATACAGGGGTCTGGCAAGGGACCCACCATACCTCTGTAGAATCCACTTCTATAAAGCACATTGATAAGGAAAAGTGAAGAAAACAGAAAATTAAATAATAATGCATCAACAGTATTAACAGATTTAACAGCAGCATATGTAGTAAAATGGGAAATTCAAATTACCTCACTCCAGTCTGCACCATCCTGTTTGGTACTGGCTTAGTGAAGACCATGGACTTGATAGGCCCTGGCCTGACACCCTAAGTAAGAAGACATTTTCAGTGGAAGGAGTCACTTAAAAAATATGACCAAAAAACATAATTTAACTTCTTTGTATAGTTACCATTGTTCGTGGCTTGTGCCATTGCTGCTCAGATTCTGTGCAGCTATGCACAGGGGGCACAACTGGTGTCCTGAGCTGAGAGTAATGTGCTGTTTGAAACAGCAACGCGACTGTATGACTGCACACAACAGTTCCTGCCACACAAGAGCATTTTGTGCGAGTCACCACAACTGGCGATGAATCACGAAACTCAATCTAAGAAAAAAAGGGGAAAAAATAATGTAAGTTCTGTCATGGTGATATATATATATATATATATATACACATACATACATACATACATACATACATACATACATACATACATATATATATATATATATACATATATATATACATACATACATACATACATATATATATATATATACATACATACACATATATATATATACATACATACACATATATATACATACACACACAAATATATACATATATATATATATATATATATATATATATATATATATATATATATATATATATACACACATACATATATATGACTTAGACTTAGACTTCTTTATTTGTCATTTTGTATGCACAGGGTGCATACAGAACGAAATTGCGTTACATACAGCTTATGAACGTTGCATTGATATTTCACAATGGCACGAGTTATAGAAAAATACAAAAAGTGCAGCAGTGGTCAAAGTGTGAACAGTGCAGAGGATAAGAGACAGTGTGCAAGTTGCAGTGGTTCAGTGCAAAATGGCATTTGTGCAAAAAATGCGTTATTGAAAAATACAATGAGATGAACAATTTAAAGGGCTAAAAGTTAAAAGTTCAGCAGCATTTGATGCCCGATAATGTGCAATAGGTGCAGAGTTCGGATTGTGGATCAAAGGTTCAACAGTCTGATGGCAGTGGGGAAGAAGCTGTTGCACAACCTGGTGGATCTGCAGCGGATGCTGCGGAACCTCTTTCCAGAGGGCAGCAGGGAGAACAGTCCATGGTGGGGGTGTGAGGGGTCTTTGATGATATTACGGGCTCGGGACACACAGCGCTGTGATGAAATGTCCTTAATGGAGGGAAGAGGAGCCCCAATGATTCCTTCCGCTGTCCTCACCACCCTCCTCACATTCTTCCAGTCAGAAGCTCTGCAGCCTCCACACCACAGAGAGAGACAGCTGGTCAGAACGCTCTCTATGGTGCTTCTGTAGAAGGTTGTGAGGATGGGCGGGGGCAGGCGGGCTCTCCTCATCCTCCGCAGAAAGTACAAGCGCTTCTGTGCCCTCTTCACTAGAGATGAAGTGTTTACAGTCCAGGTGAGGTTGTCCGTGATGTGCACCCCCAGGAACTTTGTGCTGCTGACCACCTCCACAGCTGAGCTGTTGATGAGCAGTGGAGCATGGTGGGGGCGGTTTTTCCTGAAGTCGACGATGATCTCCTTCGTCTTCTCCACGTTCAGGATCAGACTGTTTTCACTGCACCAGTCCACCAGCTGCTCCACCTCCTCTCTGTAGTCCCGGTCGTTGTCGTCCCTGATGAGGCCCACCACCGTGGTGTCGTCCGCAAACTTCACGATGTGATTGGTGGTGAACCTGGGGACGCAGTCATATGTCATCAGGGTGAACAGCAGGGGGCTCAGGACGCAGCCCTGAGGGGAGCCCGTGCTGAGGGTGATGACATCAGAGGTGTTCTGACCGACCCGGACTGACTGAGGTCTGTTGGTGAGGAAGTCCAGCAGCCAGTTTCGAAGGGGTGTGTTGAAGCCCAGATGTTCCAGCTTTCCCACCAGGTGCTGTGGGATGATGGTGTTAAACGCTGAACTGAAGTCCAGGAACAGCATCCGCACGTGGGTGTTCTTCTCCTCCAGGTGGGCCAGGCTCAGGTGAAGAGCAGAGGAGATGGCGTCCTCAGTGGAGCGGTTTCGCCGGTAGGCAAACTGGAACGGGTCGAGTGTTGGGGGGAGACTGGAGACGATGTGTTCCTTTACCAGCCTTTCAAAGCACTTCATCATGATGGGAGTCAGTGCGACGGGCCGGTAGTCGTTGTAGCAGGTGACTTGAGGTTTCTTTGGCACTGGGATGATGGAGGCAGACTTGAAGCATGCTGGCACTGTGGCTTGCTCCAGCGAGGTGTTAAAAATGTCCGTGAGGACACCAGCTAGCTGACCTGCACACTCCTTGAGCACCCGCCCAGGTATGTTGTCGGGACCTGGGGCCTTCCGCGGGTTGACCCTCCTCAGAGTCTTCCACACGTCGGCTGTGTCAAGGCAGAGAACCTCCTCTTCCTGATGTGGGACAGCCTTCACTGCTGGAGTGCGATTTAGTGCCTCAAACCTCCCAAAGAAGTTATTTAGTCCGTTTAGGAAGTCAGCATCAACTTCATCCACCGGGGCAGGGGGCGTGTTGTAGTCTGTGATCGCCCGTATGCCTTGCCACATGCTCCTGGTGTTGTTGGCGTCGTGGAACAGATGCTGGATTTTCTGGTTATGGTTCCGCTTTGCTAACCTGATGGCACGGTTCAGGGTGGCTCTAGCTGTCCTCAGTGCCTCCTTGTCACCAGACTTGAAGGCTGAGTTCCGTGCTTTTAGCGCGTGGCGGACCTCCTCAGTCATCCAGGGCCGTTGGTTGGCTCGGGTGGTGATGGTCTTTGTTGTGCTGACGTCCTCGATGCAGTGGTTGATGTAGGCTGAAACAGTCATGGCGTACTCATCAACATTGATCTTGTTGTCATATGTTGCTGCTGATTTGAACATGTCCCATTCAGAGCATTCAAAGCAGTCCTGGAGTGCATCCATGGCCCCCTCCGTCCAGACCCTCACCTGCTTCACTGTAGGTTTTGCTCTGATCAGCAGGGGTCTGTATGCAGGAATTAGCATCACAGAAAGGTGGTCTGAGGAGCCGATGTGGGGGCGGGGGGCTGCTCTGAATGCGTCTTTTATGTTTGTATAAACTAAGTCCAGAGTGTTCTCTCCACGAGTAGCAAAATCCACGTGTTGATAAAAATGAGGGAGAACAGTTTTCATATTCGCCTGATTAAAATCTCCAGCAATGATGAAAACGCCCTCTGTGTGTGTAGATTGCAGCTCAGAGACAGTCCGATAGAGAACACTCATGGCCTCCTTTGTATCAGCGCTGGGGGGGACATACACCGCTGTGATGGTAACAACAGTGAACTCTCTGGGCAGGTAAAAGGGTCTGCAGCTAACAGTCAGAAGCTCTATGTCCGGAGAGCAAAAACTTGAGACTATTCTAGCATTTTTACACCAGTTGTTATTGATGTAAACACAGAGTCCGCCTCCTCGGCTCTTACCGCTGAGTTCTTTGTTTCTGTCGGCGCGGAAAGTAGCTAGCCCCTCCAGGCTAATGGCGTTGTCCGGGGTTGATGATGTGAGCCACGTCTCTGTCAGAATGAGAGCGCAACAGTCCCTAAACTCCCTCTTTGCTGAGAGCTCGAGTTGAAGATGGTCAGTTTTGTTATCCAGTGAACGTACGTTGGAGAGCAGGATGGATGGAAGCGATGGTCTGTGGGGGTTAGCCTTTAGCTTGGCTGCTAAACCTCCGCGACAGCCGCGTTTCCTCGGCCGGCTGCACCGCTTTCGCTTGGCTCTCCTCCAGCGTGAGCCGCTCGACGGGTCCGCTGCATCGCAGGCCTCCGGGGCTTGATCCCGGAGCACTCCGGAGTCACGTAAACAGTCGAGCGTAGTGGTGGTTACAAGTCCAAATACACTGCATGATCGTAACTCCAGCAGGCGCTGGCGGTCCAGTGATGATCTGCTAGGTAGATAAGCAGTTTGCAGCGGGTTTGGCGGTATATTTTTATGAAAATCTCCGCAAGTTGGTCGGAGCTGTATGCCAGCCGCTGCCGCCAGGGGCGCCGCCATTATCTTAAACATGTTTCATTTGTTTCATATGTATAACAATTGTTACTGTTGACCTGTGCTGCTAGAAGAACCCTACCCCCTCGAATGCTAATGTTACCTCTTCTGCCTATTGACATAAATACAACTAAGTTTTGCTTGATAACCATAACTCCTTAGATTATGTAAATGTATTTTCTGTCACCTGGGTATGATAAAGCAGAGAAGTATGAAAATATTTAGCTTAGTATGTCTTGATGTATTAATTAATGCTCAACTGAGTGGGAATGAACATTTTCACTGCTTCCTGCCTACACTCAAACTGTGCGGCGTCTCATTCTTCCTCATGGACCTGTAGCACAAAGCTCTGACGCTGATCTGCCCTGAGAGCCTGTCCTGTTGGACACTGAATGAAAAGACAAATACAAGTCTCATTACCGTTAGATCTGTATTGATCACATATACACATCTTACAGATGTGACTTCTTACGTTGGTTGTAACTTCAGGTAGCTACATAACATTATTGTCATAAAACTCAAAACAGTATCTTAAAAATAACACAATTTACCAAATTAACAATGCCTGATATAAAACGTTGGGTAGGATGTCACATTACGATATTGTAAAACAATATTAGGAACAGATAAATAAAGTGGCGTCACGGGTTAGTTAATAAAACGTTGGTAGCTACCGCTGAACTTCTACAGCGGAAGCTAACAGTTAGCATTTCGCGTTAGTTAGTCAATAGTTGTTTTCTTACCTTCATAGTTGTGTATATATGACGCAGCATATAACTTGAAACCTTTATCCAATTTGCTGGACGGTGTTTTAGTTATCCTACCAATACGATGGACATCGGTGATTTTTAACTTTGGCAGCTCCTGTAAACACCGAGTGTAGAACGTCGCCATCGCTGAACCGGAAACTGAGGAGTAGCACTAAGTTAAACCCGGAAGTGTTTGTGCAATCAGCCCATTTGCTGTAAATCCTTGTATATGCAGGGTGTTTGCATCCTTCAGCTACATTGAGATTTACCCGGTTTCCACTATTTTTATTTTTGACGGGAAGTCATATTCAAAGTTTATTCAAGTTTTATGGGGTTTTTTTTTACAATAGGACCTGCTGTGTTTTTGGTCCAGATGTAAAAAAGAGAAAAATAAATAAAAGATCAGATATTTATTAAAGGATAACGGGTTCAAAAATAAGAAACTTCTTTTAAATTAATCTGCATGCTCAAAGAAAATTATAGCTCTCTGTTAAAAACAAAAAGAAAACAATGTTCTAAATTTTGGTTTAAAACTCTATTTTAAACCAAAGTCGAGTCGGAAGCTAGGAAGGGAATCAGCCTTGTCTTTGAAACGGTGTGAAAATGTTAAACTCACTACAGGATGATGTTGGGACACCGCCCAAACACGCCCTAGCATGGCCTAAACAGGTGGTGTTGGTAGCTAGCCAGCTATGCTATCGTTTGCTAGCGAAGCTAACGCTCGTAGCAGTAGACATATGAAACACTTTCATATACATACTTTCTTAACGACTTACCTTATTGTTTGCTAAAATGAACAGGATGGCGAAAACGCAGAGGAAGCAGAATATCCTTAATCCTGTTGGGTTGCGGAGCGGGAGACAAGCAGCAGAAGAAGACTAAACATGCGTACTTCTTCTTCTTAGAATGTGCAGTTGAAGTAACACTGATTGCTAGTGAGCTTAACTCTAAAATAAGTAATGTTCACTCGAAACACTAAGTATTTTGCATTGCTATTATTAAAAGTACCTGTTACTTCATAAATCAAAGTAATCACAACATATTTTTGATAACCTAGTAAACTTAACTGATTTATGTAAGTCAGAGTAGCTATTGGATTTTACAGTGCAGTATTCAGCTAAACATTGTATGGGATTACATTTAAGATAGTGATCAACTGCAACAAATGTCTTTCAGTAATTGTTGTCTTTATGGTCTTTATGGTCATCAGCGGAAAAAAAAATCTAAAATAATGATGGTAATATTTCATAACACTGCAGTGTCTGAGGTGAATACAACCCCAAGAACCTAGATATGAAACATCAGTCTTAAAGTGTTTTGGGCCTGATGGTGTCTATAAATATGCCATAGCTGACACAGTTTAAGATCATTGAGATGTCAAAACTGACTTGAATTAGTTTTAAACTCCATTTGTCATCATAAATAGCACTATGATGCAACACGGGAATAAGGTATTACAAATAACAGAGCTAAATATTTCTCCATATAAGCACTAAATCTTAACTTTAGCTTCTTTGGCAGATCTTCCTGAGTAGCCCACTCATGCCTTATAATATATTGGCTGCATAGGCATTCCTTAAACCATTTAGAAAGGGGGGCATTACCACTGATGATAGATAGATAGATAGATAGATAGATAGATAGATAGATAGATAGATAGATAGATAGATAGATAGATAGATAGATAGATAGAATAGTTAGATAGATAGAATAGTTAAATAGATAGATAGAATGCTTCTCTAACTGTGAATCGTGGCCACTTCACTAGACATGAGCCCGGTTGGTAAGCAGCTGCCTTCTGTAACTCTAAGCAACTTCTCTGATCTGAGTAAGATTACAATAGAAATCTGTTGTCATGTCTCATGGTTATTTTATACATGTACGTTACGAAGTGTTATTTAAAGAGTTTGTCAAGAGTGATCTCTTTTTAGGAAAAAGAACCAGAGAGAGAAAGCTTCAAGGTGCAAACACATAGCATCCCATTAACAGGTATAAAAAAACAAAAAAAAAACAAAACGGTTCTTGTTGCTTTTAAAGTTACCGTCCCATTGAGGTGGAATATTTAAAATACCCCCTTAGATTAATGTTTGTTTTTTATGGAAAAACCAGAGTACCTGGAGAAAACCAGTAAGATAGACAGATAGATGGACAGACAGACAGACAGATGGACGGACAGACAGATAGATAGATAGATGGATGGACAGACAGACAGACAGACAGACAGACAGACAGACAGACAGACTCAAAAATGTGTTAATTTGCATCATTCAGTCTGCCGTGTATAACGCTGCATGTGGTATTATTCTGTTGTTTTCAGATACTGTCTTCACTGCTTCCTGCAGGTCGTCATAAAGCTCCCACACATCTGGAGCTCTTCGACAGTATGCAACATAATGTCCAATATAATCTCCGGTCGAGCTGCCCCTGAAAGCGATGACTCCTCTCAAAGTGAATGTCTTTCCTTGTAGAGCCATATTGGATGGAAATTCTCTCAAAGAAAAATCTGTTTCGTTGTCAAGTTCCAGGTCAACGCATACTATTTCCCCAAAGCTGTAGCTGTGAGTAACATCTCCAATGCAGAGCATTTCTCCTGGGGTGTCGCCTTCCATTTTACATTCGTTGGGACATTCTGATTCATTTAGTATTTTTTGACAGCACAGAGACTTGGAAAGGAAGAGTCCGTTTTCCACTGAGGTCTTAAGTTGAGTCATTCCATATTCCATCAGGACTGAGAGGTCAGGTGAAACAAACGATACTTTCCTTGTATCTCCCTTGTTTAGCTGGCAGTGCTGTGAGGAGCAGTGTTTGGAGAGGTAAGCGCTGGGTACATTTCTCATTGATCTTCCAATGAGCGTAGAGATAGAACACTGAGCATCGATAGTGTAGTAACCAGGCTCCACCTGGAAGGTTTGAAACATTGTACTAAGCAGCAAAGCCCTCTGTGAATATATATCTGGGGTCACCCCATCTATAGCTATAGATTTTACCAGCTGCAAGATGGGAGTGTCACCGTTCTTCCTTACAACATTTTGAAAAGCTGAGCTGTCACAGAAAGCACTGCATAAACACTGACAAAGGGCATCAAATCCACACGTGTTCCACACTGAGAGATTTTCTTGTGCAAATCTACAAGGTCCAAGCTTGTTTCCGTTTTGTAATAGTCCCACTTTGGCTCTTTTTGCCTCAAATGATGGACCTGCATGAAGGCGTTCGGTGCAGGGAGGCGGATGAGAGGTTTTCTGCTTTTTTTGGGCTGGAAGAATTGGTTCCCTACTGTTTTCAACCATGCCTTTATCCGTTGAATGATTGTTTTTCATTTCTGACTGTTTCCGGTTAGCTTTGCCATCCTTTGATGTATTCATTGCGTGAACCTTTTCTCTTTTATCTGCTTTTTCCTGATTAAAGTCAGCCGTTATACTTGGAAGCCTCTCCTTTGATTCAGGCTCAGGTTTCTGCTTGGATTTCAAGTCTTGAGTGAATGAAATCTCTTGTTTTACCTTACATTTCCCACCACCAACATTAATATTTTCTGTTGAAACATTTGCAACTTTACATCGAACAATATTTCCAAAAAAGCGTTTGATAGCAGCAAATGCAGGAAACTTTTCTTTTTTTGGTTTAGTCTTCTTCTCATTGGTGGCAAAAATATCTTTCTGGTCAGATTGGTCATCTGCCGTGTATAACGCTGCATGTGGTATTATTCTGTTGTTTTCAGATACTGTCTTCACTGCTTCCTGCAGGTCGTCATAAAGCTCCCACACATCTGGAGCTCTTCGACAGTATGCAACATAATGTCCAATGTAATCTCCGGTCGAGCTGCCCCTGAAAGCGATGACTCCTCTCAAAGTGAATGTCTTTCCTTGTAGAGCCATATTGGATGGAAATTCTCTCAAAGAAAAATCTGTTTCGTTGTCAAGTTCCAGGTCAACGCATACTATTTCCCCAAAGCTGTAGCTGTGAGTAACATCTCCAATGCAGAGATTTTCTCCTGGGGTGTCGCCTTCCATTTTACATTTGTCAGGACATTCTGATTCATTTAGTAGTTTTTGACGGCACAAAGACTTGGAAAGGAAGAGTCCGTTTTCCACTGAGGTCTTAAGTTGAGTCATTCCATATTCCATCAGGACTGAGAGGTCAGGTGAAACAAACGATACTTTCCTTGTATCTCCCTTGTTTAGCTGGCAGTGCTGTGAGGAGCAGTGTTTGGAGAGGTAAGCGCTGGGTACATTTCTCATTGATCTTCCAATGAGCGCAGAGATAGAACACTGAGCATCGATAGTGTAGTAACCAGGCCGCCTGGAAGGTTTGCAATTTTGAAACATTGTACTAAGCAGCAATGCCCTCTGTGAATATATATCTGGGGTCACCCCATCTATAGCTATAGATTTTACCAGCTGCAAGATGGGAGTGTCACCGTTCTTCCTTACAACATTTTGAAAAGCTGAGCTGTCACAGAAAGCACTGCATAAACACTGACAAAGGGCATCAAATCCACACGTGTTCCACACAGAGAGATTTTCTTGTTCAAATCTACAAGGTCCAAGCTTGTTTCCGTTTTGTAATAGTCCCACTTTGGCTCTTTTTGCCTCAAATGATGGACCTGGATGAAGGCCTTCGGTGCAGGGAGGCGGATGAGAAGTTTTCTGCTTTTTTCGGGCTGGAAGAATTGGTTCCCTACTGTTTTCAACCATGCCTTTATCCGCTGAATGATTGTTTTTCATTTCTGCCTGTTTCCGTTTCCGGTTAGCTTTGCCATACCTTGATTTATTCATTGCGTGAACCTTTTCACTTTTATCTGCTTTTTCCTGATTAAAGTCAGCCGATAAACTTTGAAGCCTGTCCTTTGATTCAGGCTCAGGTTTCTGCTTGGATTTCAAGTCTTGAGTGAATGAAATCTCCTGGTTTATCTTACATTTCCCACCACCAACATTAATATTTTCTGTTGAAACATTTGCAACTTTACATCGAACAATATTTCCAAAAAAGCGTTTGATAGCAGCAAATGCAGGAAACTTTTCTTTTCTTGGTTTAGTCTTCTTGTCATTGGTAGCAAAAATATCTTTCTGATCACATTTTTCCTCTTTTTCATTATTTTCAAGATATTTACCTCTGGAACGATTTCCGGTCAAGCGCATGGGTTCTGTAACCTTTGATTCTGTAGAGTGCTTATTTTTCAGGTCCGGTTTTTGATAAACCTCTTGAATTTTGAAGTCAGACGTCGTCCTTGAATGTTTTTGCTGAGTTAATGTGTTTTCTTCTGGAAATATCTGCTCAGAGGAGCTTTTAGTGCTTTCCATATTGTATTTAACATGTCCGTTTATCTGTTTAACATATCTATTTGGTGGTTTATCATGTAAGTTGCCTAAATCTTGACACATTCTTTCATCTCGGCTCATTTTATGTACAGCACTTAAAATACCGTGTTTAAACTGTTCGTCAAACATCAATCTATCCTTAATATGTGCTGGTATTTTCCCGTTCATTTTGAAATAAAAAGTTAGTTATTTAAGTAAAAATCACCCTTGTTAGTAACCTACCTTAGTTAGAAACCTTAATATGTTTGTATTACTGTAAGCACGTAACAGGTCTAGTCTAGTCGAACCCTGTAAATGATATGACTAGCTTATCAAATTTGAATTTCCAACTGACATCTGATGACATCATCAAGAATTGTGGGCGTGGTTATTAGCTAACATTCTACTGACCACACCCACTACATGCTAGAACAAATTAAAACAATCAGATTGCTCAGGATTAGGGCTGCAACTAACGATTATTTTAAAAATCGATGAATCGGCCGATTATTTTTTCGATTAATCGATGAATTGGACAAAAAATATTTTTTATATTAACCTCTTTATTCCAAAATAAACATTTTAGACAGAACAAACAAGCACACAAGTACAGGTTGCCCATTAACTGTTCTGGTGCAATATGAAAAATAAATGTTTGACTTAAAGCTACAGTGTGTAATTTTCAGCGACATCTAGCAGTCAGACTGCAGACTGCAGCAACATGAACATCTCCCCCCCACCGCTTCTCCCCCCCAACAGTACGGCGAGCGTTACGGGACAAAATGTCTTCCACGACGTAGGAATCACCTACCTTCTCAAGTGATGAGGTTTGTTTACATAGATAATTTTACAGATAGTATTTCATTAGTCTGTGTAGGGTATAGATTTCATGTAGACTTAAGATAATAAATATACTCGTTATTTTTTCTACGTCGTTGTGACGTTTTGGTGAGCTGCTTTGCATGGTGATATAAACAGACGAAGTAATTGTAGTCATTAGTTTAACAGCGAGATTGTGTTCGCTGGAAGAATATATATTCCCCGTTTACAGGGTCCAAGTCATTTTGGTGGCACGGGGGTTACAAGGCGAGGAAGAGGGAGAGGAAGAGGGCGAGGAAGAGGGAGAGGAAGAGGGAGAGGGCGAGGGAGAGGAAGAGGGAGAGGAAGAGGGCGAGGAAGAGGGAGAGGAAGAGGGCGAGGAAGAGGGAGAGGAAGAGGGAGAGGGCGAGGGAGAGGGAGAGGGAGAGGAAGAGGGAGAGGGCGCGGAAGAGGGAGAGGAAGAGGGCGAGGAAGAGCGAGAGGAAGAGGGAGAGGAAGAGGGCGAGGGCAGAGAGGCCGGGGTGGGCGTGCAGCTAGGGCCAGGCGAGGGAGGGGAGCCAGCGGGGTGAGAGCAGAGGAGGAAAGGCTTGAAGATCTCCAAAGGAGCCGGAGAGAAGTAACCGAGGTATATATCCAGAAAATTATTTTACAGAAAATTACTGAATCATTACCTGTGAAACGTCAGGGACGTTGCTGAATAAGTATACTGGAGAGTAACAGCATTATCACGCAGCATGTTATTGTTTTAGACAGGTCTGAGCATCCTGTACTCCAAAAACTGCAGTGATATTAGACAATTGTGTGTGTAGGATTAATTACCTGTCCAAGAGAAAACTGGCATCTTGAGCGTCACTTTGAAAACCTTTTTCCTCCATCAGTGACTTCCATCGTGTAAATGCCGTGCCAATGTTGATCCGTGTTTTTTGTCGTTTTTTGTCACGCTTGCGTTTATTCTCGTCGTGTTTCCGCTTCTTAGATGACGGGGGTTCGGTGTCCGCCGCTTTTCGTTGTGATACAGAGTAGGCATGATCCTCCATTCGTCTGATGTTTGGCCACACAGTGCCAAACAGTTTGCAAAGTCACTCATGCCTGCCGCCTTGTTCACATTTCTTGTTACTGAGGCGCAGTATACCTGCTTCTTCTTCTTCTTTGGTTTCAGGCAGACTAAACGCTTCTCAGGCATAATACTGCCATCTACTGTTCAGTACCGTCTCAGTTAATCTCTCTCAACTTGCCGTAGTTATTTTCGAGCGTAATGGGCGATCTCGCAATCGCTAGTTTGTTGCCTCTGCGCTTGCCGTAGCGCAAAGATGTCTGCCTCCATGGCTGCGAGACCCGCTCCTATGTAATTATAAATAACGAATTCTAAGGCAACGCAAATATTAAGGTTAAGAGGCTGAGCTCGTAGATGATGATAAATAACATAGTTATGTATAATATATTACATTTCTGACTGTATATCCCTGTAATTATTACACACTGTAGCTTTAAGGTGTTTCCAGCCGTGGAGAACACCCTCTCAGATGAGGTGGAGGAAGCCTGCATACAGAGGTAGTTTTCAGCCAGTCCAGATAGCAAGGGCAGCGTATCTTGCTTGTTCCACCACCACAGTGTGGCGCTATCCCTGCAGGGGATGGAGGACAAGCTTTTATAGAGCTGGATTTCCTGATCTACCCTCTGGGCTAAGGAAAGACGGGGCTTTGATTCACACAGTGACCGCAGCTCATTGTCTTCATCCTCCTCGAATAGTTCTTCCAAGGCTGTCTTTTTTTGCCTAGTCACATAGTACTTTCTTACTGAACGCCGTGTGCGTAACTTGCGTAAAAAACGTGACGTAAGTCGTGCTCCCCAGAGCCGGCGCTCTAGGCTCTGGTGCTGCGGGAATCGAAAAAAGAATCGTTCAGCGAGCTGCCAAACGATGCCATGGAATCGGAAAATACGGAACCGGTTCTGAACAGGAACCGGTTTTCGATTCCCATCCCTACTCGCGAGGCTAATCAGACTCCTCACCGGTTAGTGAAAATGGGGATGAGTGAGTAGGGTGGCCTTACGTAAACATATCACCACAATGATTGACAGTTAGAAGGACCACTTATTTAGATGGTCCACCCAGAAAAACAACATCCTCACTATACCTTTGAGGCAAAATATTCACCAAAAAGAAATGAAAATTGAACATAAATTTGACCTTCCAAGTTTCTTCCGGAAGAAACTGGAACAAACTTCCTTCCAGCTGGAAAAAAACATGGAAAAATCCAGGAGAAAAACCTCATCCGAAAAAAAACTTCCATCTTGATTCAAAGCCACCAAATAAGAACGGCAATTAAAAAAATGTTGGATATTGCTGATTTGTAGGAAACCAGCTGCCCGTTCAGGACACTGAGTTGTTTTATTTGCTGAGTCACAGATCGAACGCTAATTGGTCTAATTCCAATTTAAATGTAAGAGATCCTGCCACAGGCAATATGCTGGTGATGATTTTAAAATGGGATTCTTTGACTTTAAGGGAGACGCGTCACTTCACATGTTTGGAAAATGCTTTTTCTACATAAGACTGATCCTGATGAAAATCTTTTCAAATCCTTCCTGGATTAAAATGATGAAAAATAGCAGGTTGGCATCAGTGACCTTATCAATTTAACTCCTGTAACCAGCTGCCTAAAAGCCTTGTGTTCAGTCTAAATTATATTTCTTTAAAGAGGACATACAGTCTGACAAACTGCCATCTGAGTATAGCAGCCTGTAGAAGCTAGCTATGTGAATTGGCATTTTCCTTGTCTTTAAATCACATTTGATTATAAAATCAGTGCCTCCAACTTGAATCCAGATTCCCGCGGGTACTTAAAAAGTCGCTGAATTGGAAAACAAGTTGAAGGCCTTTAAAGTCTCAGAAACAGCCTTAAAAATCTGTCCAGCTTTAAAAGTTTCTGAATGTTTTTGTTGGTTTTTGATCACAATGGAGGTCAGTGCATCATTAAGATGTTTTGTTTGGTGTACGTAGCTAACACAGGTGTAACGGGACACACATCTGCGCAGTCTTCTTGCCAGCGAATATCCAATCACCTTGAACTAGTCGTGGAGTTAGGAAGCTGACGGAGAGGCAAGTTTTTGTAAAAATACAGGTTTATTTTACGTCCGTAGACGGAGAGATAGAGCTCTGACTGGGGCAAGCTCAGTACATACATTTATACAACAACTCCCAACACACACACACCCTCCCAGGGGAACCAACCCACCCCTGCATACAAAAAACATTCTCATACATGAACATGTGGAGGAAAACAACTTCAGTTCATCAAGGACCTGGTCCTGCATGGTCCTGCATGGTCAAGCAAGACCATCCTTGACCAAGCAGGACCATGCAGGACCACCCATGCAAGTGGAAGGAAGCACTTATCCAGACAAAGGTTTCAGTAAAGCTCTGCAACAGACAAGCAGGTGTTCAATGTCATGAAAAACTGAAACTCTAGAGTGAAACATCTAGAAGTTTGTGGTTAAAGCAAAAGGAAATCTAAATAAAATCGCAAACACAATATTGGTTGAAAGTAATCGCAATTTAGAATTATGGCAAAATCGTTCAGCTCCAACACCTATAGAAGTCTGCAGAGGCATCAAGCAACCAAGTTCAAATACTTTGTTACCTTAAGTAGAAATGTTGGCCATCTATACTTTACTGGAGTAATTATTTTTTAGACAAGTTTTTACTTCTACTCCTTATATTTTCAAAATATTCTCATTTAGTGTCGTTTAAGCTCATTTTCATTATGGCCTGTTGGTATGAAAAAACAACTAAAAACCATCAAAGTAATTAGTTTCATCCAGACATTAATTTCTTTGTGGTTGGACTGGGTGCTGCCCCAACTTGTTGTTCATCACATACCAAAATAAATAGTTTTTCCAGATGTTGCACAGTTAAATTTGACACTGTTAACATTAGTTATAAAACTAAGAAAATGGAGTTTAATGAAGTTATCATCCAGAATTATAGAAAAATGTTCTTTTAATAGGGTAAAGTAAAAAGCTGAAGTTGATCCTCTAACTTCTAAAAAAGTGTTTTTAAACAGCAGGATTTATACTGTAGGAATAAACATGAATACTTTTGACCCCTCTGGGAGTTGGAGTCTCTGCCAGCCGACCCAGCAGCAGTCTGGATAAGCAGCCGTGGGTTCTGATGGGTCCAGGTTTGCTCCATGTTCTCCTCTCCTTTCCAGCTCTGTGGAAACGTGGCTCTGCTTTGTTTGTTTTCAGTGCGCTTCATGCGCAGTAAACCACTGGGCCCAGTATTCTACAGCCACGGCCTGCGATGAAAAGGTAGGCGTCTGAACCCCCGCCTTGCTCCGCTGGGTCAGAGTTCACCGTATCATCTTGGCTCCCACTCTTCCTCCGTTTGATGCGTATTAGCTGCTGGAAGTGGGAGCTGTTTGCTCATGGCTCCTACCGCCTCTGAGGCACGCTGGGATGCAGCAGACAGCACTGAGGGCAGAGCTGTGGTCTGCTGACACCAGATTAACTGGGTTCATTTATTGATGCTGTTTTTTTTTCTTCATCAGACCTTCGATAAGATCCTCATCGCCAACAGAGGAGAAATCGCCTGCAGGGTAAGACTCTGTCAGTGTTGGTAGTCTCTCTATCTACATCTTCAGCTCCTTCTCTAGGTGTCCTGACTCTACATGAAGAACTAGGGCAGGTAGAGGAGAAGGTCTTCTGCATTATTTCTGCATTCTTTCACGCCAGTTGTTCCGGTTTAATTGTAATCATTTTTATATTGTGTATTTGAAGCACATTTGTTCCCCTCAGCCACCACGTGTATCAAAGACGAATTCCCAGATTATTCAACTCTATGATTAATTCTTTATTCTACAAACCTGGAGCGGCCTGTTAAAGCCTTAGAAATGTGAGTTTCAGGATCCTGTCACACCCTGTCTATTTATCTAGCTTATACCTGACGTCCCAGAATCTGAGATACGCTGAACTTTCTATGTCATTTTTCAATGTTGGGCATATATATAGAGTATTTATTAGGGGTGGAACGGTTCACAAAATCCACGGTTCGGTTCGATTCACGGTTTCATGGTCACGGTTTTTGGTTCGGTTCGGTATATGTTGATTGTTACACCGAAATCCCATAAAAATTTATTATAATGAAAAAATCCGCCCAAAAATAATGGATTGTAATTATTTTAAATGATCCGCGGAAACCCTGGATCATTTCCATATGTTTTGCTGCTTTGACTTTAATCATCTGGCGCATGCTCTCTACCATCTCCAAGGAACTCAGAGCGGAGCGGACTGGAGCCACAGTGGAGGCTGTAGGCTTTGCTTTGAGCAGCCGGTCTGGAGCGCAGCGGAGCGGGGGTTGCTGACGGAGTATGAGGGATTTCAGGGTTAACCTGACATGTTGGTCATGTTGCTGTTAGCGTAAACAAAACATGTTGCATAATGCTTGCACACTGTTGCCCTTTTATCCACAACTTTCTTTCCGCCGTCATCGTAGGTCACTCTAAATGCAAAGTGGTCCCATACAGCAGACCTATAAAGTGCTGCTGGCGCGTCTTCCAACTCCTGTTCTTTCCCACTCACCATACCCACACAATTCTCCACAACAACTGATTTTTTCTGCTACACTATGCTGCTTCGCTTCTTCTTCTTCTTGTTTACTACTGGTGGTTGGCTTTGGTCGCAGTACCGCCACCTTCTGCTCTGGAGTGTAAACGCTTCCCCAATGAGAAAAAGGAGCCGAATGAGCCGAACGCAACACACGCGAACCAAACCGAGGCAGTTGAACCGAACTGTTCGGACGGTTTTCATAAATCCTCCCATCCTTAGTATTTATAATGAGTCCAGAGCGTATCTCCAATGGCAGCCTAACTTATGCATAACACAAGGCAGCGTAATGCCCCAGTGTCCTGAGGGGGGCAGCGATGCAACCGGTCTGCATTAAAAGATGTCTTTGATCGTGGTACTAACTTAGCTGCTGTTTACCGCCTGCCAAAAAAAAAAAAAGATTAAATTAAAAAAAGGAAAGAGAAGGTTTTTGGTGGCAGCAGATTTAGTGTCACACTGCATGAAAAGTGAGATTTTCGTCCCCGTAAACCCCCGTAAACTCCCGCAGATCTGCCTGATTTTCGTCAGTTTCCGACAATTTGCAACCCGTGCTGGTCCGCGTTTGTCGTGCCACAAATTGTCGAAAACGTACCGTGACGTACACTATATTGCCAAAAGTATTTGCTCACCTGCCTTGACTCACATATGAGCTTAAGTGACATCCCGTTCCTAATCCATAGGGTTCAATATGACGTCGGTCCACCCTTTGCAGCTAGAACAGCTTCAACTCTTCTGGGAAGGCTGTCCACAAGGTTTAGGAGTGTGTTTATGGGAATTTTTGACCATTCTTCCAGAAGCGCATTTGTGAGGTCGCACACTGATGTTGGACGAGAAGGCCTGGCTCTCAGTCTCCGCTCTAATTCATCCCAAAGGTGTTCTATCGGGTTGAGGTCAGGACTCTGTGCAGGCCAGTCAAGTTCATCCACACCAGACTCTGTCATCCATGTCTTTATGGACCTTGCTTTGTGCACTGGTGCACAGTCATGTTGGAAGAGGAAGGGGCCAGCTCCAAACTGTTCCCACAAAGTTGGGAGTATGGAATTGTCCAAAATGTCTTGGTATGCTGAAGCATTCAGAGTTCCTTTCACTGGAACTAAGGGGCCAAGCCCAGCTCCTGAAAAACAACCTCACACCATAATCCCCCTCCACCAAACTTTACACTTGGCACAATGCAGTCAGACAAGTACCGTTCTCCTGGCAACCGCCAAACCCAGACCCGTCCATCAGATTGCCAGATGGAGAAGCGCGATTCGTCACTCCAGAGAACGCGTCTCCACTGCTCTAGAGTCCAGTGGCGGCGTGCTTTACACCACCGCATCCGACGCTTTGCATTGCACTTGGTGATGTATGGCTTGGATGCAGCTGCTCGACCATGGAAACCCATTCCATGAAGCTCTCTGCGCACTGTTCTTGAGCTAATCTGAAGGCCACATGAAGTTTGGAGGTCTGTAGTGATTGACTCTGCAGAAAGTTGGCGACCTCTTCGCACTATGCGCGTCAGCATCCGCTGACCCCGCTCCGTCAGTTTACGTGGCCTACCACTTCGTGGCTGAGTTGCTGTCGTTCCCAAACACTTCCATTTTCTTATAATACAGCTGACAGTTGACTGTGGAATATTTAGGAGCGAGGAAATTTCACGACTGGATTTGTTGCACAGGTGGCATCCTATCACAGTTCCACGCTGGAATTCACTGAGCTCCTGAGAGCGACCCATTCTTTCACAAATGTTTGTAAAAACAGTCTGCATGCCTAGGTGCTTGAATTTATACACCTGTGGCCATGGAAGTGATTGGAACACCTGATTCCAATAATTTGGATGGGTGAGCAAATACTTTTGGCAATATAGTGTATGTGGAGAGCGATCAGCTGTACTAATGGCCCTAATTAGCATATGAATGCAGCAAACCCGCGCGGCTGGCCAGGTCTGGCTTGAATAACCTACTCAGTATTGGCTGAAACCACTATTCTCAAACAAGTGAAATCGCTCGTGATTGGCAGCAAAACCACACGTGGCCACGCCAGGCTTTAATTTTCTTGCTGAGTATTGGACGGAACCACTTCTTTTTAAACAAGTAAAGTCGTTCGTGATTGGTTGGCATATATATATATTTACATATAAATTTACATATATATATTTATTCATATATATATATATTTATTCATTCATATATTTATTCATTCTTATGGTGTGTATTTATGTTATCCTACACTACTACACAATTATTATGCTACCATCAAGGACATGAATGAATTTATACAGGAAATGAACATTTGCAGGAAGCTGTTTATGCAAAGAAAGAGCTTTATTAAAACACACAAAACTATATACAACGCATATCCAAACACATGCGTTTCTAAAAATTAAAACTCTGTGAACGGTCCGTTTGCTTCCTCGGGGTTGGAGGTAACTGGCAGCATTCCCTCCGAGGCAGGTCCGATGTGCAGACGCCTAGTGTGCGTGGCCCTGTACTTCGGCATCGCTTCTAACCGGGACTGCAGCTTAACACAGAGTTCAGTGAGATCCGGCCTACGAAATGGTGGCGACCGTACAATCCATCCAGAGACACCGCCGAGGAAGGCGGACTTCCAGAGTTCCACTTCCTCATCTGTTAGCACACTCTGCCTCGCTTTCAGCAGCTGAAAAAAAAAAACAATGAATCAGCGCACTGCGTATGGACACAACACATCTATCAATGCACCTGAAAAATAGTCACCAAATAAAGTCTTACCCTCTTTCTTCTGGCCCGACTCCGAGCAGATAGCCTCCGCACGCAGCGTGTTGGCTGGCTGCGTATATCTGAAGCTCCTGCGTACCGTCTGAAAATACGTCTTACAGGCAGCTGGAAAACAATTAAATGAGAGTGGTATAAATAAAAAATCAAACGCAAGTCACAGTAACAAGGAAGGAGAAAACATTAAAACAAGTCACTTACACACAATGTCGTCTTTATCAACATCGTGCAAATCTGGACTTGCCGAGATGGGAGGTCTGTGAAAACAAAATGTAAAGCTATGATCGGTATCTATCCGTATCCATTGCCTTTTACCGCAGAATGAAAGCATATTCTTTAAATCTTACCCTTGCTCCGGTTCATAGCGCCTGCAATTAGTCTCCGAGTTGTTAAGACGGCGTACTGCTTCCTGTAAATCACAAAAAATACACTTTAATAAAGCTTGTTCTAGCAAGGCTACTATTAGCCACTATTAGCCGTAGCTCAGGCTAGGCCGCTTTTAGCTTAGCAGGCAGTAATCGAACATATATTTACCGCTAGCATCTCTTCTTTGAGTTCGTCTTGTTCGATGCAGAGTC
Source organism: Cyprinodon tularosa (assembly GCF_016077235.1). Lineage (NCBI taxonomy): Eukaryota > Metazoa > Chordata > Actinopteri > Cyprinodontiformes > Cyprinodontidae > Cyprinodon > Cyprinodon tularosa. The sequence goes on from NW_024039178.1 coordinate 666,147, forward strand.
GCCATCGCGTCCAAGAGGAGTTTTACCCCGAAATCCAGAAGCTCCAGACCGCTGCACAAAGCAAAGAATCCATCCTCCACTGTGGCTGCAGAGCTCCGCTCTGAGTTTCTTGGAGATGGTACAGAGCATGCGCGAGATGAACCAGGGTGTCCGCGGATCAATAAAAATAATTAAAAAATCATTCTTTTTTTTTTTTTAATCAAGGGCTTAATTGGCACTAAAATTATTTAAATATGTTTATCGAAGTATTTATAATTCTTTAATAAAAAATGCTTATAAAAACAATTTCGTCAGATATATTATATCGCTCCAGGCGGAGAAAAAGCTAGAGGATATATATATACGTATATATGTGTGTGTGTGTGTGTATGTGTGTGTGTTTACATACATACAGGAGTCATGGAACTCTGCTTGCAGCTCCTTCATATTTCATGTACACTAATAACTTGTGTACATGGTTCTTGATGATGGCATTAAAATCATTTCAAATAGCATTAAAATAGCATTAAATTAGAGTCACTCATTCCTGTATGAACCCTGTGAGCGCTTAATTTAATATGACATATTAAAAAAATCCCACCATCATCCAGCATATGTTCAGTTTCTGCCCAAATATATATATATTTTTTTGTAGATTTTTGTAACGGGGATAAGGATAATTCAAAACTGCTTTTTTTTTAATGAACTTGTTCACTACTTCCAAACTCAGCATCTCTTTTCATTCCTGTAATAAGAAGTTTCTTTTGAATGGATTTGATTAAAGTTTTAGTCCCTCGGTATAAAATAAATATTTTGATGGAGATGAGAAATCTGCTTCCTCGTTGGTGAATAACCAATAGTTTGGATCCAATCATTTAAATAAACGGTGTTAGTTTTTTTTTTTTTATATATATATATATAAGAATTGTGCTATAATTTCTAGTCACCGATCTGTTGCTGCTATATTTTAATTTGACGAACCGGAATTTGTCGATGTTCTTTTTCCTGTTTGGTGCGATTGCAATTGCGGATCTTGACCTGGCCGGACCTTATGACCACAGTGTACCAATCTTCTGATGGCTACTTCCAACAGGATAATGCGCCATGTTATAAAGTGAATCATCTCAGACTCATTTCTTGAAACTTTTCCACTTAAGTAATTGTGAATTGAGCATATTGAGAGACAAAATTGTATTTTTTATCTTAAATGCAATTTTTTTTTTTTAAATTACTGCTCTAAATGTATTGCTCTGTCAGCTAAAGATCTGTTTTGGTCTCTATACTTTAATTAAATAAATCAATTCAAGCTAAAATGTAAGAGGCTATACTAAGCCTGATCTCTTTGTATCAGAGAATTTCTTACCCAGAAAGATGTCACTTGGGGTAAAACCCCCCCTGCAACCCTGGTTTGCATTTGTATAGCTCACAGCATGTTCATTTACATGTTAAAGCCTCCCCTAGAATTCCATGGGGGGGAGGCATGGGGGGAACACTGCCTAAGAGAGTCCACGTCAATTTCTGACAATTTACGGGAGTTTTCGGCGAAGCCTGCAAATTGTCGTAAACTGCCGCTAACCTGAAGTTCCACGACAATCTACAGTGCCGCATATTGACGAAAATCCCACTTTTCATGCAGTGATACATGCGCATCGCTTCCCGTTTCTATTGGCCCTCCATGTACTCTGATGTTCAAACTTACTGCAAAACCTGTCCCACCTGTCAAAAAACCTGCTTTGTCCGCCAATCTGACCGTGCTTGCCTCCAACCTCTACCTGTCATCTCCACCCCATTCCGGCGCATAGCCATGGACATTGTGGGCCCGCTCGTGCGAAGTAGTGGGGGCTACCAGTACATTCTGGTGATCTCAGACTACGCAACACGGTACCCCGAGGCGTTCCCCTTGCGCACCGTCACTGCCCCTGCTGTGCTGCGTTGTCTTGTGCAACTGTTTTCCAGGGTCGGTCTGCCGGATGAGATCGTGACGGATCAGGGGACCAACTTCACTTCCCGACTCATGCAGCTCTTCCACTGCCAGCTGGGGATCTCGGCGATCAAGACCACTCCGTATCACCTGCAGACGGACGGCTTGGTCGAGCGGTTTAACCAGACCCTGAAGAAGATGCTGCAGAAGTTCGTGGACGACACTGGACATGACTGGGAGCAGTGGCTGCCCTTTGTGCTGTTCGCCTACCAAGAGGTGCCGCAGGCATCCACCGGATTCTCCCCGTTCGAGCTGCTGTATGTCTGGGACGTCCAGGGCCCATTGGACTTGCTGCTGAAGGTCTGGGAGGCTCCCACCACGGCTACTAGTGATCGGAGTTTGGTGCAGTTCATGCTGGAGATGAGAGAGCGCCTGGCCAAGTATCGGGAGGAGGCTGAGGTCAACCTGCGAGAGGCCCAGCAGACACAGAAGGCCTGGTACGACAGACAGGCCAGACATCGAGAGCTCCAGCCTGGCCAGAGGGTCCTGCTCTTGCTTCCATCCTCCACCAGCAAGCTGTTGGCCAAGTGGCAGGGTCCGTACACTGTCCTGAGGAAGATGGGCCCTGTTACTTACGAAATACACCACCCTGACAAGAAGAAAGCCAAACAGACTTAGTACGTCAACCTACTGAAAGAGTGGAGAGAGGTCGTCCCAGTCTCTGCTCCTGTGTTGTCTCTTCTCGTGGCTGAGGTCGACAGCGAGGATGACGAGGAGCTGCCTCTTGTTGACCTCCACCAGCCGCCTCCACCCACTCTCGACCATCTCTCTATCACCCAGTCCAGCCAGCTCAACGAGGTCTTCCGGAGGGTCTCCAAGCTGTTTGCTGCCAACCCGGGGAGGACTGTCTTGATCGAGCACGTCATCCGCCTGAAGGACAAGGGGCCCATTCGCCAGCGGTCCTACCGGGTCCCCCAGCATCTGGTGGCGCAGCTACTGAAGGAGGTGGAGGAGATACAGTGTCTGGGGGTGATCGAGCCGTCAACGTCCGAGTGGTGCAGCCCAGTGGTTATCGTGGTGAAGAAGGATGGGTCACTCCGCATCTGCATCGACTTCCGGAAGCTCAACGCCCTGTCGGAGTTCGATGCCTACCCGATGCCCCGGATCGACGACCTACTGGAGAAGATCGGCCGGGCCCGGTTCATCACCACCCTCGATCTCTGCAAGGGCTACTGGCAGGTGCCTCTGGAGCCGTCCTGTCGTCCCTACACGGCGTTCCAGACCCCTGCAGGATTGTTCCAGTTTACGGTGATGCCGTTTGGTCTCCATGGGGCCCCCGCAACCTTTCAGAGGCTAATGGACCGTGTTTTACAGGGTTGCGGAGACTGCAGTGCTGCTTACCTGGACGATGTAGTAATCTTCAGCGACACTTGGGAGCAGCACTTGCAGCATCTGGAGAGGGTCCTTGGCAAGATCGAGCAGGCGGGACTGACGCTAAATCCTACCAAGAGTCAGTGGGCCAAGGAGGAGGCGCAATACCTTGGCTATCGGCTGGGTCGAGGTGAGGTCCGTCCGCAGGTCGACAAGGTGGAGGCGATCCGCAGCTGCCCACGGCCTCGCACGAAGAAGGAGGTGAGGTCCTTCTTGGGCTTGGCCGGCTGGTATCGGAGGTTCGTGCCACAGTTTGCCACCATCGCCGCTCCTTTGACCGCACTGACGGAAAAGGCTCAGCGGAACCCTGTCGTCTGGAGTGAGGACTGTGAGACCGCCTTCCAGACCCTCAAGACCTGTCTCTGCTCGTCGCCGGTGCTGCAGAGTCCGGACTTCAATCAGCGGTTCTTGGTCCAGACCGACGCCTCCGCAGTGGGTCTTGGGGCTGTCCTGGCACAGGGAGACCCAGGAGAAGAACGCCCTGTGCTGTACCTAAGCTGCAAGCTGCTTCCCTGAGAGACCAGGTACTCAACTGTAGAGAAGGAGGGCCTGGCCATCAAGTGGGCTCTGGAGAGCCTGAGATATTACCTTCTAGGGGAGAGAGTTCGACCTGGAGACCGACCATCGTGCCCTGATATGGATGAACTCTATGAAGGATCACAACAGTCGACTCACCCGCTGGTATCTCGCTCTCCAACCCTTCCGATGCCAAATCCGCCATCGGGCGGGGAAAACTAATATTGTGGCAGATTATCTCTCCAGGTTGCCGCACGTTGTCAACCTCGGGGAGGAGGCGGATAATGTGATGGGGCGCCACTAAGCGTCCATCCCAGACTCTAAGTATCCGTGCTTCCTCTGGCCCAGGGGAGCGCGGTGCCAGGAGCGTGCGCACGGGGAGAAAGCTCTCCCATTTGAGTGCGCTGCCCGGCAAACAGCTGCGTGCAGGCCCGCACCTGTGTCCCGCCGTCCTGCACAGTCCCAACGAACATTCCCCCCCGTCTGAACCGGTCATCGCGCGCGTCTGAGGGTGCACACTCGGCGCCGAGCTTCCACAAACACTCACCTCTCATCTCTGCTTCAGTCCCGCTGTTCCTGGTCAAGGGGCCAAACCGGAGCACTTCCGCGTCACCCTGGAAATAGCGCAGAGTGGCGCGCTTTGCCAGTCACGTGACAAAGGACTCAACCATTTTGGGTGTTTTGTTTTGTATTTTTATATTGTTTATGTTCCTGACGTTTTGAACAATGTATGGAGTCATTTTTATTCATTTTTTAGTTTCTATGCAGGAAACTGGGTTTTGAGTTTTGTTATTTTGTTTTTATCCTTAAAACCCCTTAATTTGTATTTTGGTTTACCCGGGGGAGGGGCTAAAGGGGTATTTAAAGGGGAGCTGAGCTCATTTGAGAGTACTGGATCTGATGGTAGTGTTGGGTGTCCAAGTAAGTTGTCCTGTAAATAGTCCTGTAAATACTTGTTTTTGTTTTCTCGCTTCACTGTAAATATCGTCACTGTTTCACTATTTCCACCTGGGGAGCAATAAAAGAAAAAAGCACAAACGATATTTTTTTCGGCTGGGCCATCATTTTTTGTATTTTTGAAACGAAACCGTGACACTCTGGGATGCAAAAATGTTAGCATCCTAAGTGGTGCAAAACTTTCTATGGAGTTTGTCTTCATTAAGCTTTCCTTTACAAAATCCCAATTAAACACTAAAGGCATAAGAAAACAAGGTGGCCTAAAAGTGTTTGTAAGAACAAATAGACAAATACCTAAATAGCGAGAGGGCTATTTTTAATGTAATATCACTGCATCTTATCCTGTAATACAAATTTAGGACTACATTGTAATGGTTTAACAACAACAATCCCTGATAAAAAAATATATATATTATTTTCAATTAGGACAAACAGAAGCAGCTGAGTCTTACAAGTTTCAATACACCGGGCACATTACTGCACATAAGTGCAGCAAATCGGATAGCGAACATGAATTGCATAGGCAACGCGCCTGGCAGTTTTCCATTTTAAAAAGTAAAATTATTTACACCAGAAACATAATATGCTCACTGAATGCCCATATTATGCGCGTAGGTACGGAACGATGTTCCTGAAAACATGAATACTCGCCAGTTTGGGTTAGGAACCAACAAAAAACAAAACATCCAGTTTCACAGTTTACTTCAGGCCAGGTTCTTCCAATTTGTGCTTTTTCTACAAGATAATGCCCAATTCTTAAAGTTATTAACACTCAACCAGCAGATGTTGGTAGTTTTGACATGCTAAGAAAATACATATTTGATTTCTCATCAGATTGGTCAAGATGCTGATTTTCAGGTGATCATTTATCACTTAGAAGTTCATAACTATCACACATAGTACTATTTAATTTATTCACCCATGTCACAAAAGTTCATCTTTGCTCAGGGCCCCGATGCTGTGGAGCGTTCTCTTCAGCATCTGGTGTAAATTTCAGTTTTCAAACATACCAGCATATGCTGCTTTACTGCGCTTATGAACAGTGACGCATCCGGTATATTTACTGCTTTTCAGTCTGACTGAACAGCTGGTTCAAAGCTGTGGGTCTCCGTGGCGATCAAGGTCATGAAGGGTCTTAAAGAAAACTGAACATCATTAAAAAATGATTTGATCATTTCATCTGAGTTAGAAATTTGAATGAATGGAAAATGTTCGTGCTTCAATCCGTTTCTGTATCTTTGATTTCTTTGTTCTTTGGCTGAATGTTTTGAGTGTACATTTGAACAATGAATGCTATCATTATTTATATGATTCTCAATTCTGGACCTGAGGTTTAAGAATTTGATGATAAAAAGGGGCAGGGATTCATCAATCTAAGGACAAGGTACAAGGAAACTATCCACGAATCTATGGGGACGTCAAATGTGGAATTTGACTGTGAGGTACACACAAATGAAACAAACTACAAACTACAAAAAGACAGTGATGACAATTTTTTTTAATGTCATAGCTCTTTAACAGTCCTGGATTCAGCTGTCCAGTTCTGAAATAGCTTCAACCAAGTGTCTGTAGATCCTAGTTTCACGGATGCCAACTGAACTATGTAGTGTTTAAACAGGAGTCTTTATAAACTGCCTTCAGCATCTACGACAAGCTTCAGTTCCACCACTGGACTTAAACTATCTAATAACACCAGCTACAGCACGACTAGGTAATATTGTCAATCGATTAGAGAAATGTTTGATGAAGCTGACCCTCAAGTCTTTACTGACCAGTCCGTAGACGATGGGGTTCATGATTGGGGGAATGATGAAGATGAGGATGCTGAAGAACTTCTTTATATTTTGGGAAAGGGAGGGGAAACGTTGACTTACAATCACAATCAATGAAGCCATTTGAAAGAGCACGTATACAACAATGTGTGGAGCACAGGTCTGAAAGGCCTTGATATGGAGGCTGCTTTCTGTTCTTCCTTGTTTTATAGCAACGCTTAGGATTCTGATGTAGGAAAAAGCGATGAGAATAAAGGTCACTGTACTTAAAGACCACGTCATGGCTAAACCTGAAAGACAAAGAAAATGCTAATCAGGGGTCATACATGATGGATGCTACTTATGATGTTCCTTGTATAAATAAGACATGAACTGACCATAGATATTACTGATGGGAGTGGGAATGCAGGCCAGGTTTAGGATACCCCGGTTGCTACAATATAGTTGATTGATCGTTCTGCCACACAGCGGGACGTTCATGTGGAAGGAGAAGAGCACAGCAATAAGCAACAGGGCAACAATCCAGGCCAGAGTGCAGCAGCAGTGCAGTCGAGCTGATGTCATGATGGAGAGATACCTCAGAGGCTCACACACTGCGATATACCTGCAGAGAGACGGAACCATCGGAGAAAAACAGTTCTTAATGCTATACTCTTAAAATACTTATTCTTCCCTTATAAGTTATCAGTTCTTCTTAACACAGTGTGTTTTACTTCTCCCATTGGTTCCCTTAAAGGTTATGTTAGAAATCTATACATTATCCATTGCACATACCTGCCTGTGAGCTACAAATGAACCATAATGCACTGAGAAGAATAAATGTTGCTCTAGAAATACATAATTAGACTTTGCTTTCAGTACTAACACATGACCTGACTGTAAGAATTAAACACATACATAATTAGTGATAATTCAACCTTCTTACAAAAAGGGTCCATTGTAGGATTGTACTACAAAGTCTTGAATTATTTATGATTCCACGCTAAAAACCCACAGACAACACCTCCTGAAAACAAAAGCATGTCTGCATAAACTCTTCTGTTTTCACACCTTCCTTACCTGTCATAGGCCATCACACTTAAAATAGTCAGCATTGCTGCACCGTATGTGTGAGCACAAAAGGCTTGAGCGATGGCTGGGATGTAGGCAATCTTCTTTATCCCCATTAACAAATTCATCATGAGACGAGGAAGCACCATTGTGGCCCCCAGCAGATCACAGACCATCAGGTGACAGATAATGACAAACATGGGTCTGTGCAGGTTCCTGTCTGTCATAATAACACAGATTACCACACCGTTCCCCAGCAGCACCACTATATAGGCAAGCAAAGCCAGCAGAAACAAGAAGGTTCCATTGCCTGGCTGTACATCAAATCCTTCAAGGTCAAAAACAATCGGCTGTTTGAGAGGAGTTGTTTGGTTCTCCATCCAAAGCTGGACAGCTCTGTAAATCACAACAGTTTCCCTCAGTTGTAAATTCTATAAAAGATAGATGCAATTTTACCATCTGAAAATGAAATTCTACTGAAAATTTAAGACAAAACATTTAATTTTATGTTTTACTACATAATAGATGCCAATGATATACCTCCAAATCATGCAGATAATGTTCAAATACCGACAAGCATGAAAAAAATGAAAATATCTAATCAGAAGCATTACCACCGAGATTTTATGATAACATCTAACAATCAATACTCTACATGTGAGCATGAAGTCAGTTTCCTCTCTGATTAGAGCACCGAAATTGCTCTGAGCTCGGGATTGAAACTTGCCTCCCTTTAAAGGAGATCTGTTTGTCACCTCCCAAACATAGAAGTTACCATGGAAACACCAACTCCACCTAAAGTCCCTTTTAGGAGTATATTTGAAAAGTTGTAGAGGTGGATACTAAAGCAAAACACAGAAAACCCTCGAGAGCAGCATAATCTACTCAGACACCAAAAGTAAAGTAAACAGTGCCTTTACTGAGTACTTGAGAAATTATTACAATACGCAGTCATTGCTTGGCATATCACTACTGTATTGACAATGATATTATTCCCCGAGGTAACCTGTAGGTTAAGTATCAATGTGTCTAAAATAAAGTAGTCCCTATAATATACCTAAAAATAGTTCCTATATCCAATGTGAACATAACACTTCCCTAAAATGGTGGCTACAAAGACAAGGTGATTGGATTCCAAGTATATCAATCTGAAGTAAGACTCTGTTGAGGAAAAAAAACTAACTCTCCAGAGGTCAGTAACCATGAGAGATAGAAGGAAAATTTAGGTCCAAGTCAATGAAGCTGAAATCAAGAATCCAAAGAAAATAGCTGGGATTAGGTGTTCCAGGAACTTACCCTGAGCAATCAGGCGTTGGGCAAAGTTCACAAGATTGATTAGTTAAGCAATCCAGGCAGCAGATCTGAATGCATGAAAGCTGTGGCAGAAGTAGACAACAGACGATTTAGCACTGAATGAGTGCAGGGCAGGCCCCTTAGTAGACAGAATCACAGGGGAGAACATTCAGCATTTAGCATGAACAACACACTGTCAGGGTTCTGCCCTTTGTTTAGGTTTATTTTTTTAGTTTC